>NW_028263386.1:23802500-23957500 GCF_051168715.1 Poecilia mexicana | reverse complement strand
ACGTTCGCGACTGTTCGTTGAGAATTCCTACATTTTCCATAGCACTCAAATGCAGCGTGTACATAACCAACCAATGACGACGGAGGAAGTGAGTGCATGGTATCGTTGCAACGTTCTAGCAACAAAAGTTAGCTTCATATAATTTACATCACAGTCAACGAGAGGTAATATCTTTATCTGATACTTTGACAGTCGTTACATTGTTTCCCTTCTTCTTTACTGCAAAGCATGTCATTTTCTCTCAGACAAGGGACGTCGGCAGTGAAGGTTTAAGCAACAATTTGACGTTTAAAGTAGCTCATTCATTGCTAACTGTTAACAAATGAACAGAGCCATTTAAACTGGAGATAGTTGAATGGTGACGTTTTTGTGTTATCTGCGATTAAAGCGTAGTGTTTACTGCCTCTTCTTGGGTCCAATGTCCATGTTTAAGTATTTTTTATCCGTTTTCTCGAATTGAAACATGACGAATGAATAGCAGGTGCTCCCAAGCTTCATTGTGCCCAAGTTACAAAAGCAAGTCAAACAGCTGCTTCCATTTTCCCTGGATGAAGGTTAAATAATAACCTGCAGGGCTTTGTTTATATCACACTGAGGTTTGCTCAGTTTTACTGAATGCACAGCTCTCTACTGCCTCACCGCAGCATTTTAATCAAGTTTAGTTTTGGGCTAATTTCAATTTAGTAAACCAACAATTAATATTAAGTCGATTGTTTGCAACGCTAGTCACATTGCACTAGATATAAAATTTTTCTGACAACATCAATAAAATACCACAGATTGTCGGTGCAACAGGCACATCCGACAAGCATATCGGTTTAACAATGACTAGTTAGAGTTGAATAATTATTTACTTTAAAATAATATCTTAATTTACTGGCATTATTATCATCAATTATCTTCAAGAAAGTAATCTTCACGTAGCTTTGTTTCGTGGTTATTTATGTCCTCTGGCATAAATGTCTTTACCCTTTTTCATCTATATTTTTTAACTTTATTTATTTTTTATTTTTTTGCTTGACATCTACCAAGATATCAACTGTTCATTGTTTTCATGTCGTGGCAGAAAAAGCCCCTTTAAGGACTGTCTTATGGATCCTGCTCAGCAGTCTAACAAGGCCAAGAGGAATCAAGGGATGAGGCGCAGCCAGAATCAGTCGGCGACCCCTCCTCCAAAAGACGCCTACGCCAGGCTGCTTAGCCAGCACCGCAGCAGTATGTTCACTTCCTACCTAGCACAGTACGCACAGGACTCGTTAACCCAAAAAGAGGCAAACGACTCCAGTGCGTCGCTCCAAGCCCACAGTGACAGGCTTAACTTGCCACAACAAAAAAAGGACCATGTGCTGATCGAGTTCCCCGACTCAAGCGACTTCTCTCCGTCCTCCTCAAAAAACAAAGGGGAAGAGAGTTCACTGTCCTTGTATATGGAGAAGTTAAGCACTCACTGTGACCAGCGGGAGTGCGAAAGGAAGCCGGGTGTGAATGAGAGACAACGACGGGGCCAGAGGAGGGACACCACCACCAGCCAGGACGGAGACATCGAATCCGGAGAGGAGCTTGCCTGTTCGCGAAGCAACGGCCCAAAGAAACACCAGAAACAGCAAAAGAAGAGGGATGATCTGAACAGAAACGCTGGCCCCACGGCAGCCGAGGCGTATGCCGGGCCTCAGACCCCAACAGCGAACGCAGGCGTAAGCGAGCAGGAGCAAGAGAAAGGGAAGAAGTCAAAGAAGAAAAACCAACTGAAGAAACCAGAGGCGGAGAAAAACATGGAGGCGGTTTTAAAATTATCCGCTGATCCTCAAATACAGAGTCCTAAACCAAATCAGGGTAAAAGTGGAAAACCTCAGCAGCCTGCAGGTTAGTTCTGGGAAATTTCTTGGTCCTTCTCACTTAAAAAATAAATCTTCTTTGTCACTATTAGGTCAGTATGTCCCTGAGTGAAATCTTTTCCGGCTACAGGAGTAAATTCTCCAGGCGAGAAGGGCAAGAACAAAGGTGACAGGAGATCGAAGAAGCAGGTGTTTGAGTCCTACATGAGCTTGGAGGAGGTTTCCCATGGCCTGAAAAGAGGAGAGCTTCACCAGGTACGAGCCGTAAAAAGGTGGCACTATCACCCAACTACATTTCCTTCTCAACTAGAGATTATTTATCTCTAATTGAAGTGCTTGAGTAATTTCTTCCTATTTCCTCTGCAGGGACAATTAAGAATCAATCCCAAGAATTACAACGAAGCCTTTATTCCATCTCCTGTAAGTTCAAATGCAAACCTCTTCATAGTATGACCCTGAACTACGGTGCAGTCCTTTATGTTTAAACGAAGGCAGTCAGAAAACCAGCGCCATGTTTTTATGTTTCCAGGACGACACGCGCGACATATTCCTGGACGGAGTTGTTGCCCGCAACAGGGCGCTTAACGGAGACATAGTGGTGATTCAGATTCTCCCTCGGGAACAGTGGAAGGTGAAACCTCAAGTGTCTATCAGTGATCGTTTTTTTGTTTGAAAAATATAGATGATCATTGGGGTGATCATCTATATCACCCCAATCAATTGATTTTTGATTTTTGTGTGATTGATTTTTGTTTAACTCTGAACATGGTTTTGTTGGAGGAAGATTGAACTCATTAAACTTGTTAATCACCAGCTGAACGTATCAGGGTGTCCGCGCATCCTTAAAAAGTCTTAAATTTATTTAAAATACATTTTTAATGTTGACCTTAACTACGTTAATCACAGCTGTTAGATTTTGTCATGGTGGAACTATTTAATCTCTCATATACTATGTCGTTTTCTGGGGAGCTTTTTCTCACGGGACCTTTCTGTCAGGCAAAAGTTTGAGTCCCAAGCAAAGATCTTCATTGCATTCTGTGACTCAAGGCCGTTGCGGCTACCGCTATCTAGCTGCTAATATTTATTGTATTCATCATGGGTTAGTTAAAGTATTTTAAAACATTTTTACAAAATGAACCTCTATATCTATTGTACATTTTGTTGTGATTCAGGTCTTAAATTTCATTCATGATGGTCCTAAAAGGTCTTAAATTTGAGTTGATGAATCCTGCAGAAACCCTGTGTTTATCTTAAGCCGTCAGTGCAGGCAACCACCTGCACTGACGGCTAAGCTAACTAGGCTATTTACCAGCGCTGATAGAAGTGCAAAAACTAAAGGGTATTAACAATTTACAACACAAATTCTTCGTCGCCTTCAGAAGCGTGTGTGTTCATGATTTCAACCACAACTTGTTAAATGTTCAGACTTCAAATGCTCCAAATGTCATGGAAAAAATGTAGGAGTTTGTTTGGAAGAGTAGCCGATGACATGTCAATGAATCTGAGATGAGGATACAAATATAATTTTACATCAGTTGGGTCCCACTCAACATCTCAATGGTGTTGAGACATTGAGTATGATCAGCAGTAGTTAGTACGACACAAAATACCAACTTCTTTGGTTGAAAAACTCAGTGGTTAATTGGTTAAAGGATATTTTATAATGTTACAAAACAAACTAGAAAGCGCAATGAACATGGAATAGAAAAGTTACTAAATCTTATTCTTTTATAACTATGCCGCAGCTCCACACTTTTTCATAAATTTAACAGCACATTACGTTTCTAACATCCTCCAGCGCTCAGTTAAACACTCCAGTCCGTTCCATTGCTGTGAAAGGTTGAACACGTGTCTCTGCAGGTGGTGAAGTCTGATACCGACTGTGATGGCACCAGTGAGTCGGACACACAGACGGAGCATGTGCCGCGAACGGCCCAGAAGAGCGCAGGGCACGGCCCGAGTCCTGATGTCAGAGTGGAGGACCAGTCAAGCGACCCGGAGGAACTGCTGAGGAAACGTCCTGATGTCTCTTGCGCTGACACGGGTACTGTAGAGTAGAGTGGGATCAGAGCATCTGGTGCAAATCAGCTGCAGAAAAAGAAATAATGCGTCTGTTGTAATCATATACTAAGACACTCACACTAGTACTTTCATCTTGACTCAGGGGAACATCTGGAAGATCCTTCAACACCCCAAGCCAATGCTGACATCCTCCAAAAGACGGCTAAAGTACGTTGGGTTTCCTACATTGGCTTCTTTCTTCGTATTTTAGTTCCTCCCAAGAGAACAATCGTTCCCTTTGCAAAGACTTTTATTTTCAGTCCTGATTCCTGGGTTCTCCTCTACACTGGGCTCAAAGGCTTGGCTTGCCCACAGCATCGTAGATCCTCCACTACACCCTTCAATTGGCAGGAGGGGTTTTCTTCATGCTAATTCGGAGTCCCCTATCTTTATCTACCAGGTGGTTTACATCGTTGAGAGAAAACACTCCCGAGCCGTCACCGGCCACCTGAAGTTCCTACCAGACAAGCCCTTCGCCATGTTCTCTCCCGTAGACCACCGGGTGCCACGAATAAACGTCAAACTCGACGACTGTCCCATGGAGTTCAGAGCCAATCCGGGCGACTTCGCCAAGACCCTGTTGATCTGCCGGATCACCGACTGGCCAGTCGACAGCAACTTTGCCGAAGGGTGAGGAATTACTTTGAAATGACAGCAAGGAACTTGGCGGTATTCAAAAGCTCTACCTACCATTTCTTGAACTTTTTGTTTTCGTTCTTTTATTCTCTCCTCTTAGCCGACTTGCTAAGACCCTGGGTCAAGCAGGAGAGATTGAGCCGGAGACTGAAGGAATCATGATCGAGTACAACGTGGATTTTTCTGAGTTCCCACAAGAGGTGTTGGACTGTCTTCCTAAGACGCTCCCGTGGACCATCCCACCAGAGGAGATTGAAAAGAGGAGGGACCTCCGGTTAGAACCCCAAATTCTGTTTTCATTGGGAATATGACTCATGATGTTGAATACATTTATTACTTAACTTCTTTTTTTTTTAGGAAGGAGTGTATCTTCACGATCGATCCTGCCACTGCCAGAGATCTGGACGACGCCCTGTCTTGTAAACAACTCCCAGACGGTACGCTGCTGCCCATCATGCTCTGTTGGCCCCTTTAAGAGGGAACTACAGTTTCACACTTTCTTTAGACTATATATTACTGTAAAATTCAGTCACAGATGGACAGATGCAACCTATTGCATAGAAGTAAGCTGAAAAGTGTAAAATGTTTCTCATAATAATAACCAGGCATAAGTCAATATGAGATTCTTATTGTAAGATGAGCTTCAGTAAACATCCCAGGTTATCTTGGTATGATGGCATTTACCAAAATTAACCTTTTTTTTTGTTTGTTTTAAAGAGAGTTTTATGTATTCTTAGGCACATTTTATAGAACTATCAATAACCTTTGACCTTGAATTGTTATAAAAATGCTATATATCAAACATGACTAAAGAATTTAACCCTTTAGAAACTCCTGCTCTTTCTGAAACTCCACTTTCAGAAAGTCATCACAACATGGCTCCTCTATTAACCGTTTTACAATGTTTTTGCCAGCATTGCACTGAGAAGTAGCTCCATTCATGAACTCGGCAGATGTGCAGTTCTCCCAGGTGTTTGCTAATTGCTGCTGGCTAGTCTGAAGGAGCTGAGTGTGTGAGTCGCATGAGAGGGGGAGCTTGGAAACTGCAGCTCCAAGAACTTAAATATGTTCATCTTAATAAAATGTGAAATATCCTTTTTTTAATGGTACCAATTGAAGTACAGCTTTATAAATTCTACGCTACACTATATTTGAAGGCTGATTAGCAGAGAAAGATTAGCAATTTTGCTCTTAAACTCTGTTAGTTCTCCTCCACTTGTCTATCACTTTCAGTATCACACACAACTGTGTGTGATACTGAAAGCATGCAGAGTTAAAACGCAATTTTTAATCCCAGGCAACTTTGAGGTCGGAGTTCACATTGCTGACGTCAGCTACTTTGTGAAGGAGGGCACCCCGCTTGACAACATGGCCTCCCAAAGAGCCACCAGCGTTTATCTCGTTCAAATGGTTAGTATGCAGTGAAAGATATTGGTTGTGTGTTTGTTGGAGTGAGATGTTTTTACTGGACTTTTTTATTCTTTGATTTTTTTTCTTTTCTTCTTTTTTTGAATTTTTTTATTCTTTTTGAGGTTTTGGTGTAGAGGTGGGCGATATGGACTTCTGACTTTTATCACGATATTTTGTAACACTATTGCAATAATGATAAAAATTAGAATAATAAACAATTTACTACTTCTTTTTTAGGAAACTGCTTGGCAACACAAATACTGCTCCTGAAAAACATTCCCATTTGAAATAGGCTTCTTCAAGACACCACTTAAGGAAGAGTGATTTAAACTGCACATTATAAACGGGGTTTAATCAAAATTTCAAATTTACTGACATTTATTGACTCTGTTATGCAACCGACGGTGATGAAAATAGTAAAAGTAACATTTCTGATAATACTGTCTGGTTCTTTATTTATTTTTTTTTACGACAATTGAAATTTATTGAGAAAACGATTAAGCAAAATTCTTCTCACAATGTGGAAAATTTTGGCGCCAAATGACTAACGACAACTGACTTGCTGAAGGTGGTGCCCATGCTGCCCAGGCTGCTGTGTGAGGAGCTGTGCAGCCTGAATCCTCTCACCGACAGACTCACCGTCTCCGTCATCTGGAAACTCACACCTGAGGGAAAGGTATGCATGAATGAAACGCGGTCCTGCCACAGCCGCAATCGGTTAAAAACAAAAGTGCGTTTTTTGGCAATGCTCCATTAAATTAAACGTAACCTGTAACTTCAGATCCTGGACGAGTGGTTCGGCCGCTCGGTCATGCACTCCTGCGTGAAGCTGAGCTACGACGACGCTCAGCGATTGATCGAGGCTCCCGAGAGGTTATTCCCTCCCGACGAGCTTCCGCCCATCGACGCCGAGCACACCGTCGACGAGATCCACCAGGCCGTGCTCCACCTGCACTCTATCGCCAAGAACCTCCGAGCTCAGCGCTTTCTAGGGGGCGCTCTTAGACTGGACCAGGTCAGCGCATTTCACTGTTGGCTCCAACAGCAGCCGTGTGGAGCAAGAACGTCCTCATCCCTTGATGTTTTTTTGTCCCAGCTCTAAACTCCAAGGAATTTATTTCTGCAGTTAAACAAAGTGATCCATTATTGAGGCGGTAGTCAATCATCCAAACCCAGATCCAACTGAGTGTTTCATGTTCTGTTTGTTTCAGCCGAAACTTTCTTTCACACTTGACAAAGAGACCATGATGCCCCAAGGTTGTTACATTTACGAATACAGAGACTGCAACAAGTGAGAATCCTCTATTGAACTCATTTTTCACCTCATGTTTGGAAAAGCGTTAAACGTTTTTTTTTTTGTTTTGTTTTTTGGAGAAACGTCTCTGAATTAGTCGTGTTGTTGTTTTAGGCTGGTGGAGGAGTTCATGCTGCTGGCCAACATGGCCGTAGCGACCCACATTTACAGGACGTTCCCTACGCTGGCGCTGCTGCGGCACCACCCGCCACCCAAAGCCAAGCTGGTGAAGGAGCTGGAGGTTCTGTGCAACCAGTTGGGCCTGAACATGGACTTCACGTCTGCAGGAACCATACACGTCAGTAGCTTTATTTTTTTAGAAATAAGAAATGGTGAAAAGCTGTTCTGTTTTTTTTTTTGTTTGTTTTTTTGTTTTTTAAATGAGCTAAATCTGTCTTACGGTGCTCAGTAAAATGTCTCTTGTGTTTCTCCATCCAACAGAAGAGCCTCTGTGCCATTTATGGAGATGACGAGTACTCGGTCTACAGGAGACAAGTCCTTAATAACATGTGCTCCAGACCCATGCAGGTCAGAACTTGTCACCATTCTTCTTCTATTTAAGAGTTTTATTATTGGCATAAACAAACAGCTTCATTCCAAAGGCTACTTTTTAGGAAAACTCAATCCTACTCTTATTTAACCAAAGCACACAAACTCCATGTTTTACATTTGTGATGGTAGGACAGAAAAAAAATTATATATATATATATATATATATATTTATTTATTTTTTCCTAGCATTGTTCTGTGACAACCGCTTGGTATTGATAGTAGGTAGTGGTTGCTATGGAGAGTTGCTGACCTCCGAAAGGCCACGCCTACCTGCAACAGTGAGCTTAACAGATTAATTTTTTTTTAATCTAAAGATGACTATGGATCACTTCCAGACATGAGAGATGGACCCATCTGTGTCACGTCATATTTACACCCAAGAAAGTCACAGATTACTAGAACATCGATTCACTAACCATTTAAAGCTTCAATTAATTGCAAATGCTTCAGTTAGATTGATGTAAGACTCTCCCAAGTACTCATAATAATTACTTTGAAAAAAATATTTATTTTCCATTATAATTCGACTTTTGAAAAATATGGATTGGATTTTTCTTCAACATTTAATGTGAAATGATACTCCTCAGTAAAACACTACTAAATTTACTAAATTTAATGGTGGTTTTTAGTTATTTTTTTTAAACCTGTTTCTCCAGAATAACAACAGATTTGTCCGTGTCAGCATGTCCTGTAAAACTATAAAGCCTTTTTCGGGGGGGAAAGAGAACTTTGAAAATGTATATCTTTTTTTTTTTTTTTTTTAATACTGATTTTAAAAGGGAGGAAAAACACTTTCTGTAATGGGAAATGAGGATTTCAAGAAGCGTTTTTGCTCTGATTGAATGTTTCCCCCTGGCTCCATCACCATTAGCGTTACCGATACGAAGGAAAGCGCAGTAATGACTTGTGCTGTTTGTGTCCTCAGCTGGCCTTGTACTTCTGTACCGGTACGAAGCTGCTGAAGGAACATTTTCATCACTACGCTCTCAACGTTCCCCTCTACACACACTTCACATCGCCCATCAGGCGCTACCCTGACATCATCGTGCACCGGCTGCTGGCGGCGTCTCTGAGTACGTCCCACAAACGACGTGGAAAAAAAAAAGGCTGCCTCTGTTGTCTGAACGAGGGACAGAAAAACACACCCAGACCTTCAGATCACCTGATGCATTTGTTTTGATTTCTGTCTGCCACTGTTTCTCCTTTATCGTCTTCACGTGCTTTTTCTTTATTCGCCATGTTTGTAACGTTTGTCTTTCATTGCTGAACGTTTGCACGCAGACCTGGGGCCTCGTTTGGGCCTGTCGGCAGAGGAAGTCCAAATACGGGCATTGCACTGCAACGATAAGAAGACTTTGTCCAAGAAAGTGCAGGAGCTCAGCTCTGAGCTTTACTTCGGAGTGTTTGTGAAGGTGGGCGACACAAAGTTTTTGATTTCCATTGAAGAAACGATAACAAAATATGATTATGCTTCATACTCGTATTTCGACTGTGGAATCACAAATGACATGTTTTAGTAGGAAGGCTGCAGTAAGCTGTTTATTATGGGCAGTGGTGTGTACAGACATTTCAGGGGTCAGGAGCTGAAGTGGAAAAAATGGCACCATGGAACTTCTTCCCCACATCTGTCAACATCAAAGACTCTGATGAAAATTATACACAAGTTCCAACACCATTTCTTTTCTACAGCGGAGTAATAGGCCGCGCTAAAACTGAAATTATGAGAATAAAATCATAATTTTACTAGAGTAAAGTCTTAGAGTTATGAGAATAAAGTCATTTTAAAATGACTTCCTTCTGGTTTCAACTTTATTCTCTAAACATTGACTTTACTCTTGTAATATCATGACTTTCTTCTCGTGATGTTACGGCTTTTTTACTTTTTTTTAACATGGCCACAATTTCTGTCTTAAGATTTTTTGAATTGAATTCAGTTCAATATTTAATCTATTTTGTGCAAAACATCAAGACCACTGGCAGTGAAACACATTTACAGCATGATGCTGCCTCCACCATGCTTATCAAATAGTTCAGTACACTACGGTGGACCTCCTGTGGCCAATATATTCATAATATGGGAGGATAAAATGGAGTCCAGCATACATCCTATGGCGCTTTAGGGCAGTTTCAGGCACGACCTAGTAATGTTTTCAATTATTTTCACTCTGCAGCCCAAATGCTTCATGGATCCCTGCTGTGTGTTTATGTAAAGCAGTGAAATGGGTGTTAAAATAAAAGCCCTCATGTAAATGCGTTTTGTTGTTTTGCTCCACAGGAGTGCGGCCCTCTGGAGTCCAAAGCCATGGTGATGGGTGTGCTGGATAAGTCCTTTGACGTTCTGGTTCTCAAATACGGAGTCCAGAAACGGATCTACTGCAAAGTCAGCTCAAACAACATCACTCATACTGGTTTAATCACATTTTTTTTAATGTATTTTTGCTGCGTATTATTTTCACTTTTTTTTTTCTTTTTGTCTGAGATGTTACTATGACCATTTCTTTCACACATTGCCTCTAAAACCTTCCAGGGAGTCATTTTTTACAGTAACAAGTGGCGTTTTTATGAAGCGATTTTTTTATTATTTTTTACTCATTTCTCTTCTCTGTCAGTCCATCGCGGGCCTGGACTCGTACCGCTTCCAGAAGGTGGAGAAGGTCCCGCAGCTCCTGCTGGTCTGGACGAGTGACGATGAAGAAAGTTCCCCTGTGGAGCAGGTGAGAACAAGAACAAACACATTTAGTTTCTAATATCATCGGTTTTCTGGTTCTCAGTGAATTATACACCAACAAAAAAATATATATTTATATATTTGCTGACTCAACTTGAGTCAGTCTAGTTTCCTTGTTGCTTCTTTAACTCGGTTAAATTAGATCAACTTTAACTGTCAAGTTAAAAAATATTAAACTATTGCTACAACTTTAGATAAGTTTTATTAACTGTCTTTAGGAATTAGATTAGATAAAAAAATGTAAAAAAATAAATAAATAAATTGTTGCCACAATTTTAAGTTTTTACATTATTACACTATTTAACATATTTTACATTTTCAGTAACACGACTCATTTTAATAAGTTTGAACAAATGTTCTCACTCTTTAACTCATATTTCTTAGTTTAAAAAAAGTCAAACTCTGTAGTATTTATTTTTTACTCCATGATTTATTCTTATTTACATCTTTAAAATGTTCATTCTCTTTTTACAAATTATGTTAGAGTTTAGATATACACTAAAGATTTTTATGGCTTTTACCTTCCAATACCAATTATTGATGATTTCCATTTCTCTTTACCAACTTTTAATATGAAGATGATAAAAGCATGATTAAAATACTTCAGTAAAATAATAACTTTGTGTTTTATATTGACAATTAACGTGCTTAGCGTTAATAAACCAACATAGAAAACTGCAAATGGTAGGTTATTGGGTTTCGTGTTCAAAGGTTCAAATCTGATTTATTGATAAGGTCAAAGGTCCAAAGGAACTAATGATGAGAAAATCCCTTTTTATTAAATTTACACCCTGTTATTTACATTTGCAAGCAAAGAAATGGCACTTTTAGCCTTAAACTTTTTCAGGACCCTGACAAATTGTAAATTTTGACAGCTTTTAGGTAAGCGATATTGTGTGACACTAATGTGATAATTATAAAAGTAATGATAAAAACAGTATAACTTCTTTGCATTCTTTCTAGGTAACTGTACATTTGCAATCATATGACACAGCAATCACAACCCCATAAACACAAATATTGCTCTTGAACAACATATAGGCTTCTTCAGGAAACCAGTTACATAAAGGACTGTGGTTCTTTTTTTTTTCTTTAACTGCATTTAATTAAAAAAAAAAAAATTATTCTTCTTTGGATGTTTTTATTAAAGATGCACCGATCCGATTTTAATATTGGTATCTATCCATATTGTTCCCGGTATTGAAAAAAAATTGTAGATCGGGTTTTGGTGACAATGTCTCCGTTCCAGATCTATTCAGTCCAATTCTATGCGGCGTCATGCTTTATTACTTATTTTACATTATATTTACAATTCCTAATTTAACTTTCTGAACCATTTGAAAGAAAGTTTGTTGCAGTTTTTTTTTTTACGTTTCTTCATTATGTAGCCGACTGTTTTAGTCAGTTTCAGTTTCTTTTACATTGGCGTACATCTATTGGTGTATTTAAGTGTGCAGGGTTATTAAATTAATGTGTGATTTATTACATATATGTCCACTTTAAAAAAAAAGAGAAACTTCTTAAGTCAATTTTGAGTTGATTTTCTGTATCTGATTGGTTCCGGCTGATACTAAACTTCAGTTATCGGTATCGGAAGTGAAAAAACTGGATTGGCGCGTCCGTAGTGTTTATTTTACCTTATATTTGAGAAAGTTGACATAAAAGCAAATATGTATCAAGATGACATGGAAGCAAATCGATGGCATTTTTTTTTCTCTCCAGGTAATTTCCATCTTCTCTGTGGTGGACGTGCAGCTCAAGGCGGATGAAGTGCCTCTGAAATACAGCGCGCTGCTCAAGAGGCCAGAAAATGTTGCTTCATAAAACACCTTGCAGAAAATTGAGACTTGCACATTTTCGCTTTGTTAAATAGGAGTGTGATTGTGAGCTTAGACGTGGTGCTGCGTTGACATCAGAGTCAAACCTCAGCACAACTCCTGTGAAAGGAAGTGATTTCATGAAGGTTTAGTTTTAGTTTTGAGTCTTTTAAGTGACCTCACTCAGCAGCTGCCCACTCTCCAAGGTTGTAGGCTCCTAGAAAACGTTTCCACCACCTTATAGCAGAAATATTTCAGTGTTTCCCAGCTCTCTTTACATCGTACAAACTTCATTTATATCTTTTACTTCACTAAGTTATTTTCCAGTTAGTGTTCTGGAAAATGGCCAGCTGCAGTGTGAATCCTGCTGCAAGGTGTTAAGTGTTTCTGTGTACAAGGAAGATTCAGACACTTTTCTGGAACTTTCTGAACATGGCAGAAATGATCTTTTATTATTCTTTTGACCAGATTAGGTCAGTTTTGACGTGCTATGATTTTAGTTTAGTTTCATTTATGAAACCAGATTTTTAAACCTTGTTTCAGTTTGACATTGGTGACATTTTTCTATAAAAAAGGGAGGAAAAAAAGCCTTTGTGTTAGTTGCACCCACACAAGAACTCGTGTTGTATTACACTCTACCAGCTTTTGCGCTCGGTTTATTTTCTGTGACTTGGACGAATTCTGACCAGCATGACTCAAATAATGGAGCAAATAATAATTATTTGCTCCTTTATCTGGACATCGACATGGGGTTCCGATCAGAAGTTTACATACACGAGCAAATGTTTGGTATTTTTGATACGATGTGCAAATTCAATTTCGATTTTTTTTTCTTTTAAACAGAAGTTTGAAGGAAATTCCTTCAAAATACAAATTTATACAAACTGGATCAAATATATTCATACACACCCTTCAGTATTTGCTTTAAAGCTCTTTAGGACATTGTAGAAAAGCTATCAGGTGAAAGTCTGGATGGATATTTTTTCCACTCTTACCAGATTCATTTAAAATAGTTGGTTTCATAGCTTTTGCACTTTTGCAAGTATTTTTGGTCTAGTTTCTAGTGCTAATATCTTATTACACTTAAAATAAGACAAAACTCACTTACAAGTAACTTTTCATCAAGACATAGGAGCTTGTTTTAAGTAAATAATTCCCTAATACTGTTGAAAACATATTTCTTCCACTGGCAAATTGTTTCACCTATAAAATGGAAAAAAAAAATCTTGTTATAAGTGAAATAATCTGTCAATGAAACTAGAAATTTTTCATCAGTATTAAGGAATTATTTACTTGAATTAAGCTCCTGTTTCTTGCTGAAAAGTCCCATGTAAGTGAGTTTTGTCTTATTTCGATAACACTAAGATATTTGCTCTTGAAACCAGACCAAAAAATACTTGGTTTATGAGCAGCGTAGATGCTAAAATATTGGAAAAACGAGAGTTTACAGTCAGCTTTGACCTCTGTAGTTCCTGGGTTGCTCCTGAACATTGTGACCTATTTTTCCGTTACCTGAGTTCGGTCTTTCAGGACAAAGATCAGGCTATAAAAATTCCCCCCCGACTGCAATCCTTTTTTTTTTTTTTTTTGAGTAATATCTGCTGGAAACCAGCAGATATTACTGATGAGATAATTCTGATGAGAGGATTGGTTTAAGACGGAGGTGTCCGAAGTGCGGCCCCGGAGCCACTTGTCCCCCAACTGCAATTCAAGAATGATACGAAGTTGACCGGTGGATGCAGATGGAGACTTTTAAATTGTAATCAGGGTAAAAATTGTTACCAACATAACAGGAAAATGTAATGTATAACACAAAGTATTTGCTTTCTTATAACCAAGTTTTAACAAAAGATTAAACAAAGTTATTATTTTATTGAAAAGCCAACTTGGCTGCACCCAAACCAGCTTTTACTTTGTTTTAAACTTGGCTAAATATATCAACTATTTTTGAAAGAAAGTGGCCCAAGGTCTGTTCTAATTCTTGAAAATAAATGTATTCGACCGAGCCCAAAAGAAATTAAAAACTATACGTCTTTCTTTTAGTACAGCAAAATTAAAGTAGTAGTAAGTAATAAATTGATGCCAAAAAGATTACATTTTGAGAATAATCTCTAAAAAAAAAAATCTTTGATTTCAGATGTCAAAAAATTTCTTTTGAATTTTTTTTTATAGAATGGTGGAAATGTCCTTTTTTTTTTCTATCTACAATGACCCTAATACACAGTCGTAAAAATTGCTTTCACATTTTGAATCTATAATGAATTTTGGGCTACTTTTATTTGCCTGATTTTAGGGTGGGTTTTTTTTTTGTTGTTGTTCAGCAGCTACTTTTAAATCTACAACGTTGACCCACATGTCAAATAGTTTGGACACCCCACCCAGAATTATGCCACAAGCCACAGTTTCTCTGCAGTGTTCCAAGGGTTATTTATCCTTATCTTAGTGGGAGTGAGCTTTAAATCAACCGTGTACGGAGAAGAGAACCTTCTCTAAATTCTCACTCATTCACCTAGTTGTTATCTGCAGAAGAACTGAAGTTGAATGTTGTACTATGAATCCAATCCAAGTAGGAAGTTTTAGATAAACTCTAAAGTGAATGTGGAAGTTCACTTCTGAGAGGAGTAAAAAAGATTCACCTTTAGCTTTCAAACACTTAAGAGTTTCTGTTTACATTTTATGTGTTATTGTTGTGTAGAAAAGAGGATCTCTGCAGTTATCTGTTTGGAATCTCATAGGACTCATTTAAATTACTAAAAAAATAACATAAAATAGGATCTGATGTGTTATTGCCGTCTAAACAAAACTTCATGCTCTCTCTT
Source organism: Poecilia mexicana (assembly GCF_051168715.1). NCBI lineage: Eukaryota > Metazoa > Chordata > Actinopteri > Cyprinodontiformes > Poeciliidae > Poecilia > Poecilia mexicana. The sequence goes on along the minus strand of NW_028263386.1, from coordinate 23,942,348 downwards.
GGTTCAGCGTGCCAGTCAAGCCAAAGCTGAAACTCCTTGGAATGACTTGAATGTGAAAGCTGCTAAAACGTGGGTGGCCTTTGCAGGGCTTAATGAATTTCTTCTTTGCAAATGTGCTTCCAACTGCGACTACTTTTCTTTTTCTTCTTCTTTTTGCTCTAACAGATTTGATTTCTGCCGCAGCAATGCACTTGTCTTTAATCAAACATTGATTTAAGTCTTAAACAAATGATTAAATCAGGAGAGACTGGGCACCACAGACTACTGTTTTTGCCTCTTTTATTTAAGATTGTGATTTTTTTTTTTTTTTTAAAAAAGAACCACCGGCTGATTTTGAATTGTTAATTTTACCTAAATGACAGTAGAAAATTGTGATCTAGTCATAAAATCCAAAAGTGGAGTTTTGTAAACCTTTTGAAAACGTTATCTTGCCAATTATAACCTAGATGTTCAGTATTTAATGTTTGTTCACTCTGTCTCCGAAAGATTGCATTCAAATGTCTTTTTGTTTTTGGCTTCTGAACAATACACTTATTAACCCAAACTGTGTTGTTTTATTGAAGTTTCGCTTGTCTTTGGCGGAGTCGCTGAAGAGAGGGAGGGGGACACGATGTCTAATCCAGGACAGGGAGAACATTGAGTCATCACTTCTGCTCGTTGCTCACCAACAAGCTGGCACACATACCTGTGCTGTTTATTTATAGCGGATAAACGGATAAGACCCATGTTTGTTTCCAAGGCGTGTCTTCCATCAATTAGTAATAAATGCTGTGGCGCAGTTTCACTCAGATAATGAGGCGGGATCAATATTAACAATGATGAGGGACTTTACCAATAAACCGGACAGAAACTGCTGCTGTGGTTTGGGTGTGTTAAGATACTGACAACTACAGCAGCCACCAGATTATTCCAAGTAGACATTTTTGTTACTGATGTTAGCATATTCAGGACTGTGTTTAGAGATGCTGGACTTACCGGGAGTTCTTTAGCAGAGCCTGATCACAGTGACGCTGGTGAATAAAAGGTTAAAAAAAAAAGAACTTATTCCTCAGCACGTTATTGAGTAGGAATCATTTTCCATCACTGTTTTGGCGCCCCCTGTAGTGCAGCGCCCCTATGCCTTTCATAGTGCATACCCACTTTTTGCGCCACATAAGAAGTCATGAAAAAACTTTTGGTCTTAAACATGTTAATCACAAATCTTAAACCTGTCGTGGCAGGACAATTTAATCTCGTATATTCTCCCAAAGTTTTATGTCAGGGAAAAGTCTGAGTCACGCGCAGACATCTTCACCCTTGTGTGACACGAGACGGTTGCGCTACTGGTAACTAGCTGCTAATGGACACTTGCTAGGTGGCCTCTTTTTTCTTTTTGTCTGTTATGGGTAAGTACAAATTTATAGCCAGCTGCCTGAACGATGTTATGCGCATAAAAAAACCTACTTTTAAACTTGACATTTGGAGATTAAGGCTGTAAAGAAACATACCGTCACATTACTAAAAATAATGGCTCGAGTAAATGTTTTCGCCAAAAGTGTTTTGTTTTATTTTTTGCCTAAAAAATCTTGTGGGAATAAAAAGAGGTGGCGATTTTTTTTTTCTTTTTTCCGCCCAAATTATTTTTGGTTTTTTTAAAAATGACGTAGGTCATCATTTTAGAAAGGAGACGACATACAGTGTGAGAAGCACACAAACATCCACAGCCACAAACATTCAGAAATTTATCAATATATGCCATGCTTGATTGTAATACAGCAAGATCCTCCGACCATCTCCTATATTTATATTTTTGGGGGCTTCGATTTAATTCAAAGTGGGATTAAAGACATCTTAGGTCTTAAATTTGACTTGCTGATCCAGTGAGCAGAAAAACGTGACAGTCAGGGTTGAACTCCTGAGTGAAGCTATATGGCCAGGAGGAAGGAGTTTTTAAGCTCTGCTGTTTATCTTTATTGGTGTGGCAGCGAGATGCTCCCTTACGCCTCCTTGGATTTACACAAGCAGAGTCCAAAGGCTGCACATAAATTCATTTTACCCCTGACCCTGGAAAATCTACGTCAAGGGTGTTTATGTAAACTATTAAATAACAGAAGCATCGATGCTGATGTTGTGGCAGCTCTCTATACTAAAATTCATAGATTTAGCCTCAATATTTGGTTGCCAATTTTCCGCTGGGTCAATCTAGAGCTGCTTTAAGCACGGTGTTCCAACAAAGGCAGTGATTTCACAAAAGTTTATTTCAGGTTGAGGGAAAAGGTTTGACCAAACGCCACCCTGGGGACGAGGGCGGATTCAGAAAGAGGTCATTAAAGGGGAAGACAGCTGATCACCTCTCCAAGTTTCATTTCCTTTCCGTCAGAGCCAGTCCAAAGTCAAAGCACCATAAACCGTCCATCAGTCATAGAAGAGCTGTGTTTCCTCCTTCCTTATACTGAGTCGGCTGCTAAGCGAGCTCAAGCCAAGTCGGGAGGCTTAATGAGGATCACGGACTAAAGGATCCAGGGGTATACTTCCTAATTATTTTTGGTTTATGGTATATTTTTCTCTCTTACTTTTTTTTCCCTCTAAATATTTGACATTTTAACTCAGAACTCACAAGTGGACTTTGTTGAACACAATGAATTACGGTGACACAGCTCAAAGTTAAGAAACTTGTGGATTTCACATTTGGATTTATTTCAGGGAGCTGGAAAAACCTAATTCAAGATGCTGAGAAAGGTAAGACTGAAGGATCTCGTGTTTATACTTTATGTTTAAAAAGTTATCTTATCAACTGTTATATCACCTCTGTGTCTATTCATAAAACCTAGCCATATAATAACCTGTAGAATACCAGAAACTACACAAAGCCGTTGATGAGTTTGCCATTGTCACGGGCCGTTTTGTTTCCAGGGAGAATGGGTCTGGGTGGACTCAAAGATCGGGGTCCACATTGGAGCCCGGGTCAAAGAAACGCCATCTGGTCAGAGGCTACTGGTGGATGATGAGGGAAATGTACGTAACCTCTGATGACAAAATGGAGAAGAAGAAGAAAAAAAACATCTCCATCTGGCACTGAGCGCGTTTTCTCTCAATGTTCCCTCAGGAGCGGAAACTGTCGCTGGAGGAGGAAGCCTCGCTCAAGATCATGCACCCGACATCTGTGGAGGGGGTGGATGACATGATCAAGCTCGGGGACATGACGGAGGCCGCCCTCCTCAGGAACCTGCTGCTCAGACACAAGCAGGGCCACATCTACGTGAGTCACACGCTCACTCAGGAAAACACCGTGGATGATTTTCCCTTTCGGTTCCAGAGAACACGCCATTTTACACACCAGTTTGTTCATGCGGAGTCATCTTTTAGAGGTTTCCACATAAAGACAAGTAGAATAATTGCCAGGGTAATGAAATTATATGAGTATTCGCCTAGCTAAAATATTTTTATTGAGCCATCAGGCTGACATAGCACACTAGTTCCTCAAATGTCTTCCTTTGGAAATGCAATTTCTACCCAAAAATACGTTTAGTGGATCTTTTTAGAGTAAAAGATGAGACCAAAATAAATAATCATTTTCCCCATCTTTTAATAAACACATACTCTACTTAAAGGAAAAATAAATCTGTAGAAGAAAAAAAAACTATGTGGCTGCTATAACCTGGTTGTGTAAGTGTACGCCCTTTAGTACTCAGCCACAGCTAACAGCTAGCTATTAGAACATTGGGACAGCAATAATAAGTACTAGCTAACTGTTAGCTATTGTTGTGTACCACAACCTGGTACACAACAATAACAATAGCTAATAGATTACAAGCTGTTAGCTAACAACAGCTAATGACCTCTCTGCAATAGCTTTAGCTAAAGATAAGCAACTATGCAAATTTCCCAACAGAGTGTTTCACTTTATTCCTGGTTTATCAGATTTTCTACAACTGATGGAAGCTGTGAACTAAAAAGGACTGAATGCTGAAAATATTAAAACATATTCTGTTTTGAACTGTACAGAATATATCACATTGAAGGTGGGAGAAAAAATGGAAATAATCTCAACAAGGTTGTATCTCAGAGGCTTTCCAAACGAAAACCAGCTGAGCTCTGGACACTCAGCATGAAGGAGTTTTATTTTTCTGCATTTATTCTATAGTTTCTATTCATTTTTACAATTTATATATTCATAAGTAAGGAGCTTTTGATCCTTCTCTTCATACCAAATCATATTTTCTTCTGCTGACCACAGATCTTTTTGTTTTTGTTCTCCAGACCTTCATCGGTTCCGTTTTGGTGGCAGTGAATCCCTACCAGGACTTTCCAATATATTCACCTGAACAGGTAGGTTTGTGCCTCTTATCTCCATCCATCACACAGCCTGCAGCCGTCTCCACCAATCACGATCCCGGTGTGAACCTCCTGCCGTTCTGCAGGTGAATTTATATCACAGCCGGAAGCTCGGAGAACTCCCCCCGCACATCTTTGCCATCGCTGAGTCCTGCTACTTCAACATGAGGCGCAACCTCAGAAACCAGTGCTGCATCATCAGGTCAGAGACTGATGCGCGTTGCCTTGGGTTACGCCGCTCTTGCTTTTTTATTCCTGTTCATCCATGTTCTCTGCTTTTCTTTCAGCGGGGAATCCGGAGCAGGGAAGACAGAGAGCACAAAACTGATCCTGCAGTACTTGGCGGCAGTCAGCGGGCAACTCTCCCAGCAATCGATCGAAAATCAGATCCTGCAGTCCAACCCGATTCTGGAAGGTACGCCAGCAGCTCCTTTAGAGTGTTTTCACAGCTAGACTGTAGATCTACCGGATCTACAGTCCGGTAGATCTGGTTCAATTGGGAAGCAGTGTTGGAACGTTTGTTACGTTTTCAGATGGTGCGGTTCGCTTTCACACTGCACTGTGTCAAACGATACAAACTAGTTGAAGAACCTGTTTCCCTCCTCGCCTTTGGAGGCGCTGAACCAAGAACCGCTGAAGGAAACAACACAAAAACCTCAGAAGAAGACACTGAGTGCCAACTTCCTCCTTCAGAAAACCTTAACAAAAATGGAGTGGCATCAGATTTGAGCAGTTGTAGGATGGTTGCTAAAAGACCACAAGCTATCGCTGGACACAAGCGTTTGTTTTTGGTGTTATTTACCCAGAATGCCCTGCGTTGTTGGCTGCTGCCTGCTTTTGGAGCAGTCTCTGGTTCGCTCGGCGTTCACACATGCATTTGAATCACACCTGAGTTCACTTCAATCAAACTGATGTGGACAGGAGTTTGCTTGTTTTAGGTTCCCGTCAGAATTGGATTGTGCGTTCACACCTCCACCAAACGAACCGGACTTTCTATTCAAACGAACTAGAGTTCTATTAAAGCGGACTAAACGAAGCTGGTGTGAATCCGTTCTTAGCTGCCCTGAGGCTCGTGTGAACAAAAAAAAGCAGTCGTGGATTTTTATTTTATTTTTTTAAAAACACCATGGTTTCCTTCCTGTTCCTTTCAGCTTTTGGGAATGCCAAGACAATCCGCAACGACAACTCTAGCCGCTTCGGCAAGTACTTGGAGATCTTCTTCAACAAAGACGGGGTGATCGAAGGCGCTCGTGTGGAGCAATACCTCCTGGAAAAGTCCCGAGTGTGCCATCAGGTGAGGTAGCTCCGTCCAAACAGATCCTGCCTGTCTGTTATCTCTGCGGTGGGCAGGTCGGTGCTGTAAACTCATAAAATCCCCCGGAGGATATCTCTGGAGTGTGTTGTTGGTGTTTCAATGTGCTTGGTGAGATTATTCAATAACTGTTATGAGGAGGAAAAACATGATATTAATCATAATCCACTCTAACAGAAAAGCTCGAGCATATTTGGTTTGCTCTTCTGTCACCATAAACTTTTATTTTTCTCACCATCTCAGGCCTCAGAGGAGCGAAACTACCATATATTTTACTGCCTGTTGGCAGGAATCAGCACTGAAGAGAGGAAGTCTTTGAGGCTTGATCGTTCCAAGGAATATAACTACATTACCAAGGTACTCCGAATAATAGTCACACTACATTCTGGGAAACGGACGCACCCCTCACGACATTGACATCCACCAGTTGCCCGCAACCGAAGTCTCTTGTGTCCTTTAGGGCAACTGCATGGTGTGCGAAGGCAGAGACGATGCTAAAGACCTCAGCCTCATCCGCTCGGCCATGAAGACGCTGAACTTCTCAGAAGACCAGTTCCAGGAAATCCTCAAGCTGCTGGCGGCCATGTTACACCTCGGAAACGTCAGCTTCAAGGGTGAGCGCCGCTAGTGGTGGCTTCACGCAGTCCTACTTTACCGCAAAATTCACAACATCACGGCTGAAGCTGGAACTCTGTTTTTAAGGAAGCAGAAATGGAATTAATTAACACTAAGAATATCACGAATACAAATGACTGGAAACTTGAAGTGCTTTTTAATGTTACTCACATCTTATTATATTTGTAAAGCAGGTTTCAGCAACAAAACAGCTCAAAGTGCTTTACACCATAGAAACATCGTACAGAAACCAGAAACAGGCACTAAACATTACATCTGAATCATCAAGCAAAGATACATCACACATACCGATCAATGTTCCAGTTATTATTAATCAAAGGTGGCTCTAAAAAGGGTTTTTAGCCTGGATTTAAAGAAACTTTAAGTGTTTCAGAATCTTTGCAGTTTTCTGGAAGTTTCTTCCAGATTTGTGGTGCAGCTCTTGAACTTGTTCACAGTTGCAACAAAATTTGATGCGTTCTGTTGTTTGTTTTTTTTTATCAGATAGTCTAACATAAAGTTGTGGAAGGGAAATGGTTATTTGATTCATTTCAATTAAAAAAAAAAGGAAACTGTTGCTTGGGTTTGTATTTAGCTTTACTTCTCTACTGGAAAGTTTCTACCTACATAAAAACTCTAAAATCGTATTCAAATTGGAAGGGGAGCATTTGTGAAGAGCATTTTTTAAGATTCTCAGTTAGATTTAGGTCTGGACTTTGAGTATACCATTCTATTTTTATTTTTAAATGTGTCTTGTCCGGCGGTACTGTTTACCTCTTCAGTATTATTGTCTTCAATATTATTTTATAATTATTTTTACCTTATTAAAGAGGTAAAAACAATAACTATTTTAAGAAATAAATCTTTTCAGTTTTGATAAAAATAAACAGATACTGCGACAGACTGGCGACCTGTCCAGGGTGACCCCTCCTCTCGCCTGGAACGTTAGCTGGAGATAGGCACCGGCGCCCCTCCCGACCCCAGTAAGAGACAAGGGTGTAAAGAAAATGGATGGATGGATAAACAGATAAATAAATGCGGCCCTCCAGTTCTCTCAACTTAACAATTTTGGCACAAAAGGCAAAAACTGTGATCTCCACTGATTTAAGAGTTTCACAGTAAAGGGGTTGGACAAACACTCTCCTCACTTTCCTAGGCTGATAGGGGTCAAAGGTTAAATCTCCTAACCATACACTGAAGTTTCTAGTTGCACCATCGTTATAATAACAATAAAATAAACAATTACATTCTTGCAGCTCTTAAAACGAGGTGAGTGGAGTCTGCGGTGCAGCACCGCGCAGGTTTACCTCTTGGTTTCTTTAGACACAGATAAGGAGACGAGCTTGAAAACAGAAAATCCTCCATTAGGAGCAATAAAAACATAATTTTACTGGCCCCTACAGATTGTGACACAGTAAAGTTACACCCTCACACCGTATCTGGAATGAGCTGTAAGCTTTAAAACGGAACCAAGCTGAAATGTTTTATAGAATTAAATTCACTTCATGACTATTTATCATTTAGTAAAATAACAATACACACTTTTAAAATTCGTGGTGGTTCAAGTTCATGTCATTATAGTCATTTGTGTGTTTTTTTGTTTTGTTTTTTGTTGCATGCGACCAGGCTCCGTCATCCAGAACCTGGAAATCAGTGACGTGGGCGAGTCGGAGAACTTCACCATCGCCTCGTCGCTGCTGCAGGTAGGCGGCCGGGCCACCGGCGTCCACACGTCCTCTTAGCTGTAAATACGCCGCCGCTCCTGGTTGGATTTTAACATGCGCTCGCCCGACAGGTGCAAAGGTCCGTCCTGGCCGACAGTCTGACGCATCGCTCCTTTATGACCAACAGAGAGCGAGTCACTAAGGCCCTCAGCGCCGAGCAGGCCACCGACTGCAGGGACGCCTTCGTGAAGGTACCAAAGTTTAGCCACGGACTGTAAATCACAGCCGTCTGTTTCCTTATTGAGCCCTAAATCAGGACAACAATGGCACAACTGTGTTACGGTCCATCGTATAAGCAAAGGGAGCCAGTTAAATCTGTCTTAGAGCACCAACTGCCTCGACGGAAAGAGCTACTCAGTGAAATATAAAAAAATATATATCTTTATAACTTCTTTGCATTTTTTTAAGGTGACTGTATGGCTGTGGCTGCATGACGCAGCAGTCACAGCCCCATAAACATTAATATTGCCTTGAATGACACATCAGATTCTTCGGAAAACCATTTACATAAAGAAGTGTGATTTTATCACTAAGCTGGAAGTGAATAAAGTGGATCGGTGCGTCCCTAAAAACGTCTTTTATTTATTCTGTGATTTTTTTTCTCACAGGCAATCTACAACAAACTCTTCATATGGATCGTTGGAAAAATCAACAGTGTCATCTATCAGAAACTGTCCGACAAACCCAGTTCTTCGCTCCTGTCCATCGGCCTGCTCGACATCTTCGGCTTTGAGAACTTCCAAACAAACAGGTCGAAAGATTTTTCCGCTTGCTATTGAATTTTACAAACTTCGCTATGGTTACAGTATATCTTATATGTGTTTTTTTTTTTCTTTTCTTTTACCAGTTTCGAGCAGCTTTGCATCAACTTCGCTAACGAGAAGCTGCAGCAGTTCTTCGTGGCCCACATCTTCAAGCTGGAGCAGAAGGAGTACCAGAAAGAGGGCGTGCTGTGGAACAACATCCAGTTCACCGACAACCAGAAAGTCCTGGAACTTCTGGCCGGGAAGCCGTGCAACGTGCTCGCTCTGATCGACGAAGAGAGCCACTTTCCGCAGGTACGCCGAGCGGGCCTTGGGTCTACACTTCTTAAATGATTAAGAAAACCACTTCTCAGTTTTCACTCTGCTTATGCCACAGGGGACAGACTCCACCCTGCTGACCAAGTTGAACAAAGAACACCAAGGAGACAAGGACTACATCGGTTCCAAGCGCGAACACGAAACAGACTTTGGAATTCGCCACTTCGCCGGCCCCGTTTACTACAACACCAACGGTAACGCAAACCGCTAAGCAAAAAAATAAATAAATAAATCGTGATGCTGGACTTCTCGGAATCAGAAGATGATATTTTTATTCATGTTTTCCTCCCTCTGTAGGATTTCTGGAAAAGAACAGAGACGGAGTCAGTTATGACATCATTAAAACGATCGGCGTCTCCACCAATAAGCTCCTCCGGGAGATCTTTGAGAAGGACATGCCAACCAACGGACTGAAGGCAGCTAAAAACGCAAAGTTCATCTTGTCGCCGCAGAACTCACCACGGGTAGGAAGCCATGTCTTCCTTTCAGCTTCATACCTGATACCTGACGAATCTGGCAGATCAAAATCTGCCGGATTCGTCAACCCCTAATGTTCCTCGACTTCTCATTTATCTTCCCCAAGTTACTTTGTTTCCACGGATACTGGCGTCTTAAGCTTTCCTTTTGTTGTCTCCGCAGCTGCAGAACGACAAACGCAAGCAAATGCCGACGCTGAGCGGTCAGTTCCGAGTGTCTCTGGACTCCCTGATGAAGGCCCTGTCCGTCTGCCAGCCCTTCTTCATCCGCTGCTTCAAACCCAACAACGACAAGCAGTCCAAGGTGAGCGACCGTCCGCCGCCACAGCACAGATAACGCACGGCAAACACACGGATGGTCTTCAGTGTGGATAAACGGAGCTCTGTGTGCATGAGATAAAACAGATTGTTTAAGTATATCCTAGTGTCATGGTTCTAAATCTTAGGGTACAAGTCCCACTGATCTGTCGCATCTCTTTGACACTTTGGATTTCATTTTCATTACCTCACTCATTCTGAAACTACAGCTTCCATCGAGTCTTTGCTCAGTCACAGCTTTCACTCTGAAGAGTGTTGGTGAAGCGACACGGTGCCACGTCACGTTTCCTCAAATCTGTCTGATTTCAGACAAGGCACCAATTTCTTGGTGCTTCAAAGAAAGAAAATATACATGAATCTTCACTCACTCCGTTTCCCTTGCAGAAATTTGACCGGGAGCTGTGCATGCGCCAGCTGAGGTACTCCGGCATGATGGACACCATCCGCATCAGGAAGCTTGGGTATCCCGTGCGTCACAAATTTGAGGACTTCCTGAGCCGCTACCGAGTCCTGCTGAAGACCACCGTCTGCGATCCCAAAACCGTTGAGTCACCTTTTTTATTCCTGGACTTTGAACAATTTTTCTCCCAAAACGGTTTTATATGGGCGGTAGGAACTGTGGACGTGAATATGTAACATAAAATTGCGTGACTCTCCCCACAGACCGACGCCGCAGTCTGTTGTGAAGCCATCTGCAAGGCTGTAATCAAAGGAAGGGACGAGTGGAAAATTGGAAAGAAGAAAATCTTTCTAAAGGTACGAAAAGAATAAGATTAAAATCTGGTGTACAGTTTATGAATCAGTCAAATCACTGCAGTTTTTTCTATCTGTTTATTGCCAAATTACATCATTCAGTTCCTCCAGTGTTTCAGTGTCAACACAGATCCCCGCATTTTTTCGCATGTAACTGTGATTTATTGAAAGTCTTTCACAAAAATGGTCAGAAACAATTTTCCAGCCATTTTGCAGAACAATCAAAATGACTGATTGTTCTGCAAAATCAGCCATACAACTGAAGTAATGATGTTATCTTCAGTTGTTATAAAAATTCTATATTGATGAAATATGACCTAAAGGAAATTTGACTTTGTAATTCAACACCTTCAAATTTAGTCTCTGTCTCTTTAAGAAGCTTCTGCTCTTTCAGAAACGTTGCCTTCAGGAAGTCATCACAACATGGCTCCTCTATTAACCATTTAATGTTTTTACCAGTGTAGCACTGGGAAGTAGCTCGTATAAAGAGCAGATGTGGAGTGTTACCAGGTGTTTGCTATTTGCTATGAGAGGAGGAGCTGCTCTGTAAGGCGGAAACTCAGAAACTGCAGCTCTGAGGAGGAGCTCTATCGCCATAGAGATTAAAGTATTTCTCAAACATGCATGAAAGAATAAAAGCAAATAAAGCCAGGCCTGTTTTTGATGACGGAATAACATAATCTTTTTTGATGTAAAACTCAAAAAAGTCGATTTTATATAATACTGCCCCTTTAAGCGATTGCTAACTCCCACCTTCAGGGGGCGGTATTTCTTACTTTTACGACACTGCTGCCTCAAGTCACCATCTGTAATCAAGTGGAAAGTAGGAAAAAGTCACATTTACAATCATGTAAGCGCAGATATTGGAAAATTCAAAAAAATATTGCAAAAAAAAAAAAATCATCATTAAAAAAAAGTGAAATCCCAGAGGGACTGATCAATGTGAAAAGACGATCAATAATAGTTCATTTTAAAAAGACTTAAATTAAAAGAAAGTAAAAGTTTGACAGTTTGTGAATGGGTTCACTTTGATTTTCCCTAAAATGAAAATGATTTTGACACCCTTTGCTCTGTCTGATTATGTCAGTTTTGAAACTTTATCTGAATCCAAAACTCTTTGAGAAAAAAAATCAGAATCATCTGAATTAAATCAATAGTTTTTTGCTGTTTTTTTCCCAGGATGCCCACGACGCTGTTCTGGAAAATCTCCGGGAAGCAGAACTGAGCAGGGTGGCCGTGGTGATCCAGAGGGTTATGCTGGGAATCAAAGACAGGTGCAGCAAGAAGAGCTGAAATCTTAAACCGAAATGTGAACAGCCCAATTAAATTTATCTCCCTCCCTCCCCTTTCCTCTCTCCACTCGCAATAACTGATAGGAATATCACTGCAGCACATCTACAGATAGTGATTTACTGCCAGCTATGTTGCCTGGATAAGCGAGATGTTACATAAGAACACGTGAAGAGATGCTGATCATGAGAAATGTTTATTCAACGAATCGAATCTGCTTTTTCAGAAAGCTCTTCCTGAGGAAACGGGGTGCGGCCGTGGTGCTGCAGAAGCAATGGAGAGCTTACAGAGAGAGGGTGGTGCAGAAGAAGGTTTGATGGTTTCTAGCTTCCAGTCGACCTTTGGAATGTGGACCTTACTCACTGAAGCTGAGATCGACCTATTTTTGCTAACTTTTTTTTGTTCTGTTTTGTTTTTTTCAGATCCAGCAGGGTTTCGGGCGCCTGGTGTCAAAGGTCCGCGGTCGGAAGTTGAAGTCTCAGTTCCAGAGACGGCGAGCGGCTGCCGTCGTCATCCAGAGCCAGGCATGTGCTCCGAATACCGAGTGACCACGAGAAAACAAAAACTCACCCAGGCCTGTAACCATGACAAATTTTCCTGGACAATAAATTGTCCGAGAAGTTTTCGCGATAAACAACAATTTTCAAGTAATCTAATGCTAATGACATAATAATAACAACGCAAGAACTCGTTCTCAAAAATCAGTCAACTTGAAATTTAATGAACAATCTTATTGGCACTGGGAACTGGAAGACATTTTAAATATCCAAAATCATAACAATAATAACAAAACAAAACTACAGGAACAACAAATAAAATTAATTATAAAGTTTCTGTAAACAAAGTTGCCCTTCAAAAAAGGGGCCTAGCTGATCATCATGCAAATGGAATTTATTGAGCTTGTTTCAATTCATCAATACAATTAATTAATTTATTGCTAATCGCGACAAGCCTAAGTGCACCCTCTACCAAATGTGGAGCTTTACAGATCAGGACAAAAGTGGATAAATAAGATTAAAAAGGTTCTAAAAACCATTGAACTCTACCCTCAGGTGTCCAAAAACATGAAGCAGACGACACACTGTCACTATTTATAAAGCCAGACATGACTTTATCAGCCTCACACAACTGTGGAGGGATTTCGTCCCACCCTCCCCACTCAACGCTTCAGACCATTGAGTCTTGGAGACATTTATTTAAAGCTCAGGCCAGGCTGAAGTCTGGATACCGACTAGTGACGTTAGTAAACCTTCATTCAAGTTTTCCTCTCATAGATTTGCCGCTGTGTTTGGGATCGCTGTGCTGTTGGAACTAAACAACTTCTCGACTATTTCTGAAATGCGTCGACATGCTAAAGCCGATCGATTTGCTGCAAAGAGCCGAGGGCCTTTCCCACCACTGTGCTCGACGGTTTGCCAGTGTTTGCTTGTGCCGACATGTTGCGTTTGGCTTTTTTCAGACTTGGCCCTCTGGATCTGCTCTTATCTGTCCAAAGCACATTGCGTCCAGAAGTTCTGCGGTTCATTTAGATACAACTTCGCAAACCTTTAAGTCAGTGTTTCTCAAACTTTTTCCAGGGTGAGGACCACTTCACCCGTTTAACAAACCTAACTTGAAGTTGGCGCACAACAGCACAATCTGAAATGAAAATATTAGTGTCTTAACTCCCTTATTGTTGTTCATCCTGTTAAACTTGAGTTGCTTTGGCAGAAACAAAAAGATCTTCTTCTGCACCACTAAATACAAAAGTTATCCATCCATTTCTATCAATTGTATTTATTTACCAATGAAATATTTTTAATAAATAAATAAATAGTTGTTGAAGTGCAAGCAAAGCTTTACAAGCAGGCCTGCCACGATAACAAATTTAGCTGAGCAATTAATTGTCTCAAAAATTATTGCGATAAACAATAATATTGTTTGAAGACTCACTTAGATAGAGAAGATTGATTTATCTGACTACCTGATGCAACAGTTCACTCCTCCCTTACGCTAAGGAAATGAGGAAAGGAGGGTCAGTGGAGTTGAGCCTTTTTTCATCCAGTGTCATCAATAGAAAAACAAAAAGGCAGGAAGAAACGATAAAGCCGACAAATTAAAATGAGGTCTATCATTTTAATTTATTATGCGATTTATTGCTTTATTGTTTATCGCGACAGGCCTAACACAAGCACGCAGAGTAGTAAAAAACAAATAACATTTCTCACTAATTGAGACCAGCAAAGAGCCGTTAAAAAGAATCGAATCGCTCGTGAACGACACATCAAAGCCCTCGGCAGGCTCAACTTGGCTTCCTCCTATCATATGAATAATCCTGTCGTTTTCTTTCTGGTGGTCCTTTGAAAACATAGTGTGTTCCTCTTTATCTTATTCATATTTAAATATTCTATGGTGGATTTCACCCTTCAAATATTTTAACTGCAATTTCTTGTGCTGAACTGACCGTAGGTGCGAGGCTACCGGGCGAGGAAAGACTACCGGCAGAAGAGAGAAGAAATCGCCCATCAGGCTTTGCTCTTAGAAATGGAGAGGCAGGAGGAAGAGGATCTCGGTGAGGAACTCCATCAGCGGCTGATGCAAGTCGCTGAAGAGCAGGCCGACATAGAATCACAAAAATCTGGCCGATCTCACGAATCGAAGAAATCTAGTGAAGCGGAGAAATCTAGTGAAGCGGAGAAATCTAATGAATCGGAAAGCTCCAGTGACGCTGAATCGGAGGACGGCTCAAATAAAAACCTCCGACTCTTTGATGAAGACGCAGAAGACAAAAGATCAGACGCCGAGGTCAGGCGACTACTCTGTTGTGTTACGGGGATCCACCACTGCTTTATTAGTTGTCCATAACATTTCCTTTGACCATCTGTTTCCTCTGAGTAGGACGAGGACGAGGAAAGCTCTCACAGCTCGAAGGAGATGACGGTCGTCGTCACGCCGGCCTCTAACTCGGCGAGCTCCACGCCGTCACTGGACGAGGAGGAAGAGGAAGAGATTGATGACGGCTTTGACGACGAGACCGATATATTCTCCTTTTACAACTTCAGCAAGCGCCACTTCCAGAAAGACGAGGACCATAAGCACACCGCACAGAGGCTGAAGCAGCCGCTGCTGCACCACGAGGACGAAGCAGACGCCCTGGTGAGACGAGGCGGCAGTATTAATATCTCGGGGTGTTTTCGCACCAACCAAGTTAACTGAACTCTAGTTTGTTTGTCTAGAACGTATCGAACTCTTGTCCACCTACAAACCCAGGTCTAGGTTTGGTTGAGGTGAACCCCGGCGCGGTTCGAATGCATATGTGAACGTCAAGTAGACTGGACACTGCTCCAAAAGCAGGAAGCAGACAATAGTGCTGGGCATTGTGGGTAAATAGAACCAAAACAAGCATGAGAGTCTAGCTGGGAAACAGCTAATAGTCTTCTATCAACCACAAGCGAGAAAGCCTACAGCCGCTAAAATACTCCACTTTTTTGTACATTTTGCAAAGAAGGAAGCTGTGTTCATGCTTTCTTCTAAGGTTTTCCTCGTTTCATTCAGTGGTTCTTGGTGCAGCGCCCCCACAGGCGAGGAGGGGAACAGGGTTTCCAAAGGGCTTAATCTGTTTGACAATGTAGTGTGAAAACATAACAAATGTTGCAACTTTGCTCCCCAATCCAACCGAGTCTACTGGACATCTCCCTCACACTCATTGTTCTCCCTCCGCCAGGCGTCTCTGACTGTGTCCTGGATCATCATGCGGTTCATGGGCGACATACCGGAGCAGAAATCTCCAGACACCCTATCTCAGCATTCCAGCACCATGTCCCAGAGCACCCTGTCCCGCCTGCTGCCAGGCAGGCAAGGCCGGAGGCTGAGCAACCTGGTGGGGCTGGATCAGGTAAGCTCCTGAGAAACAAGAAATAAGAAAAATAAATAAAAACATTTTCTTTTATCAGTGGTCGTTATTTCATCTTTATCCACACATTTCTGAACAGAAAATCCTGAGGAAGAACAAGAAAAAGTTTGGCCCTGGGAACAGAAAAGCCTCAGCCATCCTGGAGGAGGTTTGAACCATGTTTGTCTCTCTTCCAGTTGGTTCTTTTTCTCGGTATTATTTGCGTTTATAACTTCTCTGTTTTGTTTCCTCATATTTCTCAGCCAGAGAACCTGACCGAGGACGAGGACATTCTGGTGGGAGAGAGCACGACGCTGTATCGGGAACTCACGCAGCTGGAAAAGCTGCACATTATCGTTGGATATGGCATGTCACGGCAAGGCATAAGGTAAAATGCGAACGCAGCTGGTGAAACATTATGTTTTGGTGGAGAGTAGCGGTAGTTTAAAAAAAAAAAAATATATATATATATATATATATATATGTATATATATATATATATATTTCTGACCTTCCTTTGAACTTTTAGGGATGAGATCTACTGTCAGATCTGCAAACAGCTGGTGAACAACAGGAACAGGAAGAGCTGCATGCAAGGCTGGGCTCTCCTCTCCCTCTGTCTGGGGATCTTCCCTCCAACGAGCCTCTTCATGGAGGTCAGCAGTCTCTGCTCAGACATTCAGATGTGGTACTATGTTCACTGGGTTTAAAAAAGTAGCTACTAGCTACTTTAAAGTGTAATTTAGCTCCAGTTGATGTTGTGACGGTGTCCTGGAAGAAACTGTTCACCTTCCAGCAGGACAAGGACCCAAAACATGTAGCTTGAGCAACTATGTGATGACTGAGAAAAAAATCACATGTGTGTGGCATGATCTAGTCAAGACCTGAGTCCTTCTGTTTAAGGATGTCTAAATTGAGTAAATCAGAGCTATTTTGGAAAGAAAACAACGCTCAGGATCGGTTCTCTTAGTCTCCGGAGCTTTTACATCCATCCTTCCTCACACATTACTCAGTCAGATTCAGTCTAAGTGACCAGTTCTACGTCAAATTCTGCTCTAGATGCGCAATGCTTGTAGAGTTCACAACCCAAAGGATATGCAGCTGCCCCTGCAGCAAAAGTTGAAAAAACGTGTCCTTTTCTTAGTTATTCACAGTTACGCATTACTTTTTTTTTTTGTAAATTCCTTTAGGTTTGTTGTTTTAATAGTACCAAAGCTATGAATGGCAAGATGTGACTTTATTTTCCCCTTTAAGATTTGATGACTTAATAACATCCAGCTAGAGCAACATATGTTCTTAATATAAATAATTCAGTTACATCTCTGGAGTGGCAGTCAAGAATTAGCAGCAGAAATTTGTTTTTTTAGCCTGTTGAAAGAAAGAAAAATGGGAGTTAATTTTCAAAGTCATAGTTTCACAATGTTATTCATTCATTCATTCATTCATTCATTCATTCATTCATTCATTCATAAATATCACAGTTTCACACTAAATTGACTAGAAAGCTAAATATTTAGTTGACAAATTAACTATTTAGTTCCATACTGAATATCTAGTTAGCAATCTAAGTAACCTAAATATTTAGTTAATCTGCAAACTAAATATTTTTTTTATTTAGCATTAGAAAGCTAAATATTAAGCTTCAAACTAAATAATTAGTTTTACTACATACTTAGTTTGAAGTAATTATTGAGTTTTCAGATAGGATATTTAGCTTGCCATCAAAATATTTAGTTTGGAGCTAAACAGCTAGTTAAGCTCGGTTAGTCGCAAAGTAACTGTTTGGTTTGCAAGCTAAATATTTAGCTTTAAGCTAAATATGCAGCTTGCTTACTAAATATTTAGCTTGAATCTGTGACATTTATGAATGAATGAATAAGTTTGAGGTGAAATGAACCAAATTATTGCTGTTGCTTTTTTTTACCGTGTAACTTTACAAACGCCACCACCACAGGTTTTCCATTCTAGAGCCAATGTTTCTCATCGTTTTCCATGTTTTCTGCTCTCCTGTGTCCCGCAGTGTTTGGAGAGCTTCCTCCAAAGAGGTCCATCCGGTTACAGAGAGTACTGCATTGAGAGGCTGCATCGCATAGTAGCCAACGGAGAGAGAAAAGAGCTGCCCTGTTGGTTAGAGCTGAAGGTAAAGTCCTGCATCCTGATGAATTTGGTTGTAGACTGACTCTTTTGGTCATTTTCACACATCATCATCTATGACCTCAGGCCGCCATCAACAAGGAGCCCATTGATTGGTCGGTGACACTAATGAATGGTGAAACGATCAAAGTGCAGCTGGATTCAGCCTCCACCTCCTCAGAAGTTTGCCAGGCTGTGGCTAACAAGCTCGGACTCAAGGACACCTATGGGTTCTCCGTCTACATCAGCTTCTACAAAAAGGTTCCTGGGAGCTTCTTAGGTCTTGCGGCTTCAGTGTTCCTACCTGCCCTATCACGCTGTTATATCGATGCTGGTGTTTTGTCTCCAGATGTGGTCTCTGGGATCCTGCGGGAAGAACCACGTGTTGGATGCCGTGTCTCAGTGCGAGCAGGAAATGAGGAGGCAGGGCAGAGAGGAGAAGGACACGCCCTGGAGCCTCTCCATCCGCAAGGAGCTGTTCTCTCCGTGGCACGACTGCGACCAGGACGCAGTCAGCACGGATCTGATCTACAAGCAGGTCATCAAGGGCATCAAGTCTGGAGAATACGTCAGTGAGAAGGTGAGAGGCTGAAGACAAGCTTCTGTTTTCACTGTTCCTGAAGGGGAAACGTATTCCTGCAGCTTCAGACTGGTTGTAGAGATTTGGTTAAGTTGACAAATTGAATTAATGAAACATTGTTGAGCAGCAGATAATTGAATATTTCAGCAATATCTGTCAGATGCAGATACGAGAACCTAACTTAGAGCAGAGGTTCCCAGGGGATTGACGTTAGCCACTGGAAAATTCAAGATTTTTTAGATTAGCGTGTTTGGTGTCAAATCATAACTTACATATTTTGAACTATAGAAATCATACATGTTTTCCTGATCTTCTGTTTCCTTTTTCCTTTTTTTTTTTCCAAAATGGTTTTAATGGTCAGTAGATGTTTGCAGTAAAATTTTCAGAAGTAGTAGAAACAGAAAGTTAAGTTCACCAACCACTAATTCACGTTACAAGAATCTTAGCTCTGCTCACCTTAAACACATGAAACAGCACAAGCTAATGCTTAGCACATAAAAAAAATTGCCGAAGCTAAAGCTAATCAGTAAAACGACCGTTGAGACTCAGAAACAGCAAAAATAAATTCCTCAATTTCTGATTTGAAGTTGTGTGGACAGGATGACCGAAGTCAAAAACAGATGATGTGACGTTAATTTCATCCAAGTCATGAAAATGGGTGACTTGGTACGGCAATAATTGGTTATGATGGGCTTCTAGGTTTACAGTTTTGCCATAATCCATTTTCTGATGAACTGTATCTGTAAATATTCACAGCCTGGGTTTTTGTTTCAGGACCTAACTTCGCTTTAAACTACTGCTATTATCCCTGACCTGTCTCCTGTGTTCCTTGGCAGACACGACTGCTGTTGGTTCACTAATGTTCTGAGGCCTTAATGGTTTTATACTGAGGTTGAATTTCATACAGTTGAACTCTATCAATGAATGAAGTGACTTGTAAAAGCAAACAGTGGCTCTGGATTTTACTTAGGGGGGTAAATCAGGCTGAAAGCTTTGCAAAAACTTTGACAACTATGTATCCTTCCTCTTTCCACAGAACACATTGACGTTTGTGGTTGATAAAATGAGAAAAGTTAGACATGGGACTCGTGCTGAAAAGGAAATACTCATTTTGTTTTTGCCGCTTTAAAGAAACAAATGTCACATTTATTGATATCTTTCTCAGTCCAACACAGACTTAAAAAAAAAGTAAATGAATAGATTATGTGATGCAATAAAAAACATTCTGCATTCCTCAGGAGGACGAATACGTCCAGCTGGCTGCGATGCACTACTTTGTCCAGTTCGGCTCCCTGGAGCCCACCAGAGAGAGGGTGCGGAGTGTGGTCCAGGAGTGCATCACAACCACGCGGATCGAGAGCAGGTCCATGACGATGTGGATCGATCTCATCACGGCAGAACTCTCAAAGGTGAAGGCACAGAGCAGCTGTCTGAGTGTTGCAGTGAAATCCACGTAATCATGAGCTGAGCTCAGACTTCGGTTCTTGTAGGAGAGCTACAACAACGGGAGACTGCGGGCGGAAAAGGTGAAAGGAGACGTGGTGGACATCGCCCGGCAGAACTGGCCGCTCGACTTTTCCAAGCTTTACGAAGTCACAATGACGTCAGGTCGGTGGACGTAACTCGCCCTGTTAAAGACGCAGCTCAAAGCATCGTAGGAGCAAAATTACAAAACCGTGCAGAACATATTTCCTGTCATGTAGCGCCTTCCAGAGGTATTTATAACCCTCCTCATTTTGCCATGTTCCAACTATTATGTAATGGGAAAGTTGGAGGATTGTCATTTCCACAAAAATTAGATCATCTTATACTGTGTAAAAAAAAATCATAAAAGCAGTTTATGCAAAATGAAAAATTCTAATAAATTGAAAGGAGCAATCAGTAATTAACTGTGCATCTCCTGCCTATAAGACTCATTATAAACTTTCAAATATATGTGAATAAAAACAGGAGCAAGTTTCTTTAGATTCTCTCTTTGCAAATCCAGACATTTTTATTATTACAAAATTAGCTTGCACTTTAACTGGGCCATTATAAACACATGAAAATGCTTCGATATGCAAACACTAAATCTCATCAAGTACTTTTGGTCTAGCTCCTACTACTACTTGAACCACTTGACAAAATTAACTTACAAGTAGCTTTCCAGCAGGAAATATGGGCTTGTTTTAAGTCAGTCATTTCTTAATATTGATTAAAAGGTTCTAGTTGTTGGTGAAATAATCTGCCAGTGGAACAAAACATTTTTCCTCATATTATAAGTTAAAATGTCTTGTTTCACTGGCAGATTATTTCATTTACAGCTTGTACTTTTTCATCAATATTCAGGAATTATTTACTTTAAATAAATTCCTGTATTTTTGATTAAGTTACTTTTAAGTTATTTTTGTCCTATTTCTAGTGCACTAGAAAACAGACAAAATAAATTTGGTAAGATTCAGTTTTTGCAGCGTGGATCTCTGCAGCTCCTGCAAAACAACCTCTGGCCTCTTCACTACACCTCCACAGCCATTTAGAATTGCCGACAGTAACAGTTCGCATCCTGCCGTTCATCCGCAGGACCCCCGTTGCCCAAAAGCAGATTTTTTGTGGCCGTAAACTGGAAAAGCATCGTCTTCATGGAGAGAAGGGACAAGCTCCTGCTGGAGATTCCGTACGTAGAAGTGAAGAAAGTCCAGATGGCGAGGTAAAGCTCTGTCTCTGTGGAGCGTTTTTCTTTGTGTGCTTTTTAAAAACCATCGCAGATTTAAAACCTTTGCCGTTTCTGACGCGTGTAGCGACAGCGACCAGTCGGTGAGCGTGGACACGCTCAGAGGACAGTACACCCTGCGGTGCCATGACGTGGCGGACATGACCAAGATGATGCAGTACAACGTGAACGGGCTGAAGCAGCGCTCCGTGTACGCTGTGGTCCAGCAGGACGTCCCCAAACAAGGTGAGGCGTCTTTAATTCCCCCGGGTCGTTTCCAGGCCGACCGATTCGATCTCCGAACTCTAACGTTCTCGCATCCACCTGCAGATGATCCCGTCTACCTGGTCTGTAAGCGGGGCGACCTGCTGCTGGTGGAAAAAGACGGCTATCCGCCGGACAGCAACTTGCTCCGAGCCGTCAACCAGAGGACCAAAAGTAGCGGGGTGGTTTACAAGGACAAGATGGAGTTTCTGCCGACTTTGACCGAACCCCCTGAGGACATGCTGGTAAAGTGACCTTCACCAATTTGGTTATTTCTTTACAAGATTGTCTTTCTGACAATATATTGACAACAAGATCCCACACGGCAAACTAAGCCTCCATGGATGGAAAACAGAACTTCATCCAACTCTTTAGATCGGATGCCGACTAGAAAACCCGTGATGAAATTCTAACTATTATCATAACCTCACTGGGAGTGTTCGGCACTCTGCTTCACATGACTCTGCCTGTGTGGTGAACCCGATCTGCTTCCTCTCCCCCTCCACAGACCATGCTCAGCCCGAAGCAGCGGAAAGCCTCCGTCCCGACCATTGTCCCTCTGGTCGAAGAGACGGTGGCTCCCGTCTCTTTGAAGGAGTTTGCTCTTGAGAATTTCAGGTAACAAGGCAGATTTTTTTGTTGTTTTTGTTTTTGTGTGTGTGTGTGTGTGTGTGTGTGTGTGTGTGCGTGTGCGTGTGCGTGTGTGCATCATTTCCCCCCGTGGTAAATTTAATGTAAACTCTTTGGATTTAAATTTAAAATATCCATAAACTGATAAAAAAGGCTGGAAAATTGGCTGGATCTGTTCATGTTGATGCATACTTTTTTAATCTGAACATTTTAATGCGTTAATGTAACATATTGTAGATTAACCAAACTGCCTGTCTTGACCTAAAGAGGAACATTTCTAAGTTAACGTTTAGAACTTCTATTAAACCTTCCTGAATATAAAAACCTGGAAAGCTGAGAGTTTTCCAGGTTTGGTTTGAGACAATAAAACTTTTTTTTTAAAAACATGCATAGAGTGGCGGTTTTTGATAAAGGCTATTTGGGCGGTCGCCCAGGGCGCATCAGAAAGGGGCGGAACACCCGAGAACTAGAAAATAAAATCCATCTTGTCAGTCAGTTGTTCCCTGAGCAAGTTTGCTACTACTACTACAGGTGTATACATGCGAAGTGGAGTGAGTTTCCCCTGGTTGCTGCTGAGTACTAAGGGACTACATTAAAAATCAGATAATTTCTTGCATTTTAATTAGTTGGAGTGTTGCAGAAGGAGGGGCTTACCCTGGGCATCGTTCCTGCAAGAATCACAGTTGCATGCATATTTATATTTCACGCTTACAAAGTGAGGCATAGTGATTCATTTTAGTGTCAGAGTGAGATTGTTCTGATTAAAAAAAACATCAATTGACGGCACTCATTTTGACACAAAAATAAGTAGCATCCACGTGTTTCAGAGAAACTCTGCATGACTCTGCTGACCTGCTGACACCGTTTCGCCTTCCTCTCTCAGATCAGTCGGTAAGGGCGGCGGCCGTGGTTCCAAGGGCGCCAACAAGGAGAGGCTGTGGATTTTCTCCAAGGAGCCCATCAAACAGCCACTCTTGAAGAGTTTGCTTAACAATCCAGAACTCAGCAACATGGCCTGCAACGCCTTCATTGATATCCTCTGAAAAATAATATGCTTATTTATTATTATTAGTGCTTAAATAAAAGAAACTGACAGTCAGTTTTTGCAGGAAAAAAAAAAAAAAAGACGGATTAGATGATGTCGGCATTATATGAGCAAAAACTGGAAAGTTTCCAGGTGTTAAGGGTCAGCGCTTCATGAGCGCATTTTGTTTTTATGAATAGTTTTCCACAGAACAACACCTTAGACTTATTTTAAACACGGACAGTGTGAGTCCTTGACCCGCTCTCTCACCCATCTTGAAGTACATGGGCGACTACCCCATCAAACATTCTCGAAGTCCCACGGAGCTGACTGACCAGATCTTCGGTTCAGCCACTAAGCATGAGGAGCTGCAAGATGAAATCTATTGCCAGATAATGAGACAGATGACCACCAATAACAGCAGGTGTTCCTCAGTTGATACAAATCTGATTAAAAAAAATAAAAACATAAAAAAAATGCTTCATAAACTCAAAAGTTAACACATTTAATCTTTTGTATTTGTGGTTTGCTTTCTCCGTGTGACCCGTCAGAATGAGTGTGGATCGTGGGTGGCAGCTGATGTGGATGTGTACAGGCTTGTTCCCGCCCGGTCCCAGATTAAGGAAACACGCGCAGCGCTTCCTGGAGTCACGGCCCAGGGACCCGCTGGCTGCCGGCTGCTTACAGAGGTTTCAAGATTTTTCCAGGTCAGCCTCAGGATAATGTGTGATGAAGGATAAATAGGCATTTATATCCTCCCACTTTACTTTTTTTTAAAAAGAAAAAAAAAAACCCTTTACAATTTAAATGCATCAAAAACCACCAGAGATCAAATCTGTTAAAAAAAAAGTAAAAAGTAACAGTTTTTTTGTGTGACAAATTAATTCCCATTGGGAAAATCAGCATTTTGACAACTTAGTGTCTCCCAACAGAGAAAACAATGGGGTCTACCAAACATGGCCCTCTTAAACAAAAAAGAGAAAAAAAACAGTTTGGGATGTTCATCTGGTCTGCAGACTGTCCAGACACAGACTGACTCTAATATGGTTGGACTTTGGAACACGCTAACATGCTATTATCTAAATAATTTTCTCTGAAGTTGGTGGACTTCCTCTTACAAAACTGCACAAATCATTTTTAAATCTAGACACAACCTGCCAGCTAATACAAAATATTTTCATGACAGAAAGGTTTAAGATGACTAAGGACTAGATTATTGAGCTATCTGTTTTGCTAGTTATATAGCTACATAGCTAGCTAAGTAGCTATAGGTAGGTAGCTATGTTTTTGCATAGCTAGGTAGGTGCACAGCTATGCAGCTACTTAGCTATTTAGCTAGCTAGATAATATGTGGGTCTGGGGCTGTGGAGTATGTTTTTTGTAAATGTTTTCCTCTGCTTTTTTCCTAAACTTAAAAGTAGTCAAACACCTGTCAGTTTTTTTTTCTTTTATTATTATTATTTTCTTTCAAACAAGAAACGTTGTTTCTGATAGACAGTATTTCTAAAGGATAATAAAACAATGTAAAGGAAGTATAAATAAAAATATTTAAATATTCCTTCAGACTAACCAGCAGAAGAGTCAAATCCTTCCTGTTACTGCTGATTATTTTACTTGTTTCCATTGGTGTTTTGACAATATTTTTTAGGACAATTTAGCCAAAAACTGATTTATATTTGTCCTACTTTGCTTCCATTCATCTGCTAAGACATTCTGTTTCGTCAGATTAATTAATCTAAGTGTTTTTGCCCCTTCAGTAAAGCGCCCAGGACACTTCCTCCCCATCAAGCAGAGGTGGAGGCCATCCAGCAGAACAGCACTCAGATCTTCTATAAAGTCCACTTTCCAAATGACACAGATGCTGTAAGAACCAACATTAATTACTTCTCAGAAATGTGGCTCAGTGTCAACAGATTATATCATCAATTATAATGATGATATACTGAGTTTTCGTTCATTTTTGGATGTATTTTAAACACTAAAAGTATGTATTTATGCATTATTCTTTATAATTTGAACTCAGTTGTTTTAGTAACCATGTTGTTGCTGATGTAATTTTTATAGAATCAAGTTGATGCACAGTTTCAAGATCAGTTTAATGGAAACCTCGACAGTATATATGAAAAGAAAGTATACCTTAATTGAATTATTTTTATACATGAGGACATCATAAGGAGGATCTGGTCATTACCATCTGACCAGCAGTCCTTACAAACGTAGCTTTTTCATTTCGACATATTCTTAAGTAATCGGTTACTTGGTGGGATCTTTAGTGATTTTTACACTTTGTGTTTTAAAGGGGCAGTATTGTGTAAAATCTTATTCCCTCATCAAAAACATACCTGGAGTGTTGACTTGATTCTTTCATGCATGTTTGAGAAATCCTTTAATTTCCCGGGGCAACCGTTCAGCTGTTCAAAACACCTGGGTGGACTTAGCCCCGCCTTGCAGACGAAGCCCCTCCTGCAGGTTACGAGCTTCTGCCTCACAGAGCAGCTCTCTCCTGTGACTCCCTTACTCAGCTCCTTCAGACTAGCCAGCAGAAATTAACAAACACTTACTGAGCTCATTATAGAGGCTACTTCTCAGCTCAACACTTGTAAAAGCATTATAAAGGGTTAATAGAGGAGCAATGTTGTGATTACTTCCTGAAGGCAGATTTTCAGAAAGAGCAGGAGCTTCTTAAAGAGACAGAGGCCCAATTTCAAGGCGTTAAATTGTAAAGTAAATGTTCTTTTAAATCATATTTGATATGTACAGCATTTTATAACAACTTAAGGTAATATAGTTACTTGACTGTGCTATAAAATAATAATAACTCATAATACTGCCCCTTTAAAATATATATATATATATATATATATATATATATATATATATATATATATATATATATATATATATATATATATATATATATATATATATATATATATATATACTGCTCAAAAAAATAAAGGGAACATTTCACTTTAATTTTGTGTGTGGCTCCAAATCCAGGCCTCCATTGGTTAATAAATTTGATTTCCATTGATGATTTTTGTGTGATTTTGTTGTCAGCACATTCAACTTTGTACAGAACAAAGTATTCAGTGAGAATATTTCATTCATTCAGATCTAGGATGTGTTATTTGAGTGTTCCCTTTATTTTTTTGAGCAGTGTGTATATATATATATATATATATATATATATATATATATATATATAAATAAACCTGGTGAGGACCAGACAGAGTCACAAACTCCTGGAATAAGGATGTACTTTCTTTTTATTATAACTGCAACATTTTCTATCAACAACCCCCCCCCCACCTTTTTTTTAAACACCTGTATAAACAAATGTTTGTGCTGCAAATGAAAAGATGTCCCTCGGCGCATCGGCTTCACTCACCCTGAAAACAGGAAGTGTGTGGTTTTTGTAAGCCTTCACGGTGTTGTTCACCTACATACAGTACTTACCACAAACACAGGGGAGAGTCTCCTCCGAACGAGGGAACTTGACAAAAACCGTGTCTCTCGTTAGAGTCTGAGCTGTGACATTGTTCTGTGATTCCTCGCAGCTGGTCGAGGTTTCCTCCACGATCACGAACAGGGAGCTGCGCCACAGCATCGCCGCCCAGCTCTCGCTCAGCTCAGCAGAGGGATACGGCCTGTACATGAAAGTGACGCAGAAGGTGTGGCTGGCTGACGACTGTGATCAACATTTTTTTTTTCCCCATATATAATTTTTGTCGTTTTAAAGCTATAAAGTTGAATGTATTTTATTGAGATTAAATTTGATGGAGTAAGTAGCGCGACTTTCAACTTTTTTATTCAGACTTCATCCTTTTATTCACCCTGAATAAAATGCAGTTAGGGAGGTTTCTCAACCGGGCAGCTGAAATATTTTGCAAGAAATATGAGCGTTATAAAAAGTTTTAAAAACATATACAAACACCCCTTTACTTGCACTTCTGATAAATAAACTTGCAGTAATAAAACACGTTGCGGTTTGTGGTTGAAGTGTGAACCGCTCAGGTTTTAAGCTCTGCAGATATTGCCTCACTTTTAGTATTCACAGCGCTTCAACTTTTTCCACGTTTTGTTACGTTACAGACTTATTTCAGATTGTTTTAAATGAATCTCAAAAAATCAGCCAGTACAAGAAACAAGTACATTTTTATTTTACATCTTGTCTAAATCATCGAAATCATTAAGCAAATACACATCAGATCTGTTGATCAATGTTTCATTTACTACTAATCAATGCATAGAAGCTGAAAGCTGCTTCTCCGTGTTTGTGTTTTTAGTGAGGCCTTAGTGTGAAGAATTTTGACGAAGGCGATCACAATACAATTTAGAATAATGCTATAAAAACTTTCCGGTTGCAGCAAGTAATGTAAAGGGAAGTTTTGGTTTTGTGTTGCATGCTGCGCAAGATCTGTGTAACACTGCGTCATCAATAGTCTTCTAAAAGATAAAAATTGTCCTTTCCTGCTCGCCGTGTTGCAGATGATGAGCCTGGATGAGGACAAGTATTTCTTTGACAGTTTAAGGCAACCTCCAGATGTGAGTAAGAAAGGAAAGAAAGTGAAAGAAGGTAAATCTTTCATGATTTCTTTTAGTTGTTAGTGAAACAATTCATATTTATTGAGTGAATGAAATGGAAAAATAAAATGGAAATTGTTCAGACAGAACTTGTTGACCCGTGTTGAGGTTTTTTTCATGTTCATAATTCAAATCTCACTTCACAGTCACTCAGTCCAATGCGCCGCTCCTGGTGGTCTACAGAAGGAAGCTCTGGTTCAACGTGATCCCAGGAAAAGATCTCATCGCAGATCTCACTTTCCATTACCCGCAGGTATTTATTGCAGCTTAGAAACAAAGCCTTATCGCCTGGGTTTTTACTCGTCTTTGTACGACGGCGTATTAGGGCCGTTGCAGAAAAAGAAAACAATAAAAGGAAGAGTAAGTTTCTGCCAAAAACAATCAGAAATTTTGATATTAATCTCAACATTAGTGCAGTGGAAAAGGTCAACATTTTCTTGGAAAGTTTCAGAAATTTTGAGATCAGTCAGAAATTTTAAAGAAAACAACTTTGAAAGCTTGAAAAATTATAAATTTGAGAATTTTTTTTAGATTAATTTAAAAGTATCAAATTTCCTAAAAAAAGGAAATGTTGAGATTCATCTCTAGAATTGTCTAGAAAGCATTTTCTGACTTTTGAAACTTGGAAATATCAACGTTTTTCTAGAAGATTTCTGAGAATAAACTTAAAATTTCAAGGTTCTTTCTATTATTTTTTTACTTTTCAGACTTGGAATTTTTTTGTAAAATTTCTGAGATTAATCTCATTTTTTTTTCTTTTTGTATGGAAATTTTCAACTTTCCAAACTCAGAAATGTTCTCATTTTTTTCTTGCAAATGTCTGATTTTTTTGGCAGAAACGTACTCCTCCCTTTGTTTCTTTTTATCTACCACAGCCCTGATAAGCCGTCGTAAGTTTGGGATGCAGCGTGATTGTAAAACGTTTCCTGTTTTT
This sequence comes from Poecilia mexicana, assembly GCF_051168715.1. Lineage (NCBI taxonomy): Eukaryota > Metazoa > Chordata > Actinopteri > Cyprinodontiformes > Poeciliidae > Poecilia > Poecilia mexicana. The sequence continues at coordinate 23,913,752 of NW_028263386.1, read as the reverse complement.
GCCTCTCAGGAAGTGCCCAAGTACCTGCGGGGATACCACACCTGCACCAAAGAGGACATGTTTAATCTGGGTGGGCTCCTGTTCAGAGTGGCCGTGGACTCGGACAGAACCCAGTTTGTCATGATCCCCAGGATGCTGAACGAGCTGGTTCCTGTCGACAAAGTGCAAATGATTCAGCCTGACGAGTGGAAGAAGGTAAAAAAACAGGGACTTTATCGATAATGTTGTTTTTCTTTAAAATCGAGAACAAAGAACAATGGGGTAAAAAGCAGCCTCACTTTTAAGAGTTAATAATTCCAAATGTATTGTTCTCATGTCTGCTTTCAGAACATCATCGCGTCGTATAACAAGCAGAGCGGCATGACGGTGCAAGAGGCCAAAATTGCCTTCCTGAGAGCCATTTCGAACTGGCCAAACTTTGGCTGCTCCTTCTTTGACGTTAAAGTGAGTTACAGGCGATGGAGTGGCAACGACATTCTGAAGCCAAGAAAGCATCATTTTTTAATTTTTATTTATTTATTTATTTATTTCTGCAGCAAAATTGTGAGCCAGGCTACCCGAACACACTCTGGTTTACGGTCAGCAAGAAAGGTGTCAGCCTAATTGACCCCAAAACAAAGGTAAGCAGAGCAACTGTTGATTATTGTCAGTATTTATGCAGATTAGTGCAGATTGGATTTTATATGATGGAAACAACACAAATTCAAAGATAATGTGATGTTTTATAAGAATTTTTACTCTGTGACATATATTTACTCAGACATCGTTCAATAAAATTCATGATGTACCTAATTAGCCACTCTTAACTGGGAAGAGAATATCTCACCTGGAAAGTAAAAAAAAAAAAAAAAAAGTAAAACTTCCCATTTACTGATTATCTACATCCAATCTGACTGAGCTCGAGCTAATTATGCAAAAATGTGGCAAAAATTTCTGCATCTGGCTGTAGAAAAGCTTTCACAGAAATATAACAAAAAAAAACTTTTACATAATTTTTATAACAACTGAAGGTTACATGGTTACTTGATTGTGCTATAAAATAGCACTACAAGCCTAGAAAATACATAGTACTTCCCCTTTAAAGCTCCTGTATATAATCCTTTTTTAATGAGCAACTTCTGTCGCTATTGTTTGTATTTATTCTTTATCTACACGAACGTACGATTCTCCCAACGTTTCAGGAGCTGCAAGTGATGCACCCGTTCAACCGCATCACAGACTACAGCAGCACAGGCAACATTTTCCAGATGACCATCCGCACCCTGGTGCCGGGCATCAACTTTGTGTGTTCAACCTCACAGGTGAGAGGCCGAGGTTAAATGCAGATTTAAATAAGGTCAAGTATCAGCGGCCATTCATCTTTATTCACGGTGGTCATTTCTTCCCGCCTCAGGCCGGGACGATAGAGGACCTCGTCAAGTCGTATATCAGGATGTACGAGGAGCAGAAGATGATCACTCGACCGAAGAACAACATGTTTCCCTGAGGCTTCGCGCTGAGCCGCTCGGATTTCCACGCACCGTTATTCAGTATCTTTAATGCATTTGTAAACAATAAATGATAATGCTGTCCATTATAAATTTTGCCCCTATTAAAAGAATAGTGATATTCAAATGTCTCTGTGCAATATTTGTGTTTTTTTTTTTTTTTTTTTTTTTTTTTTACTTGACACACAAACGTTGCCTTTTCGCAAAGTTTGAACTTAGATTAAGATGAAGTAAGTTCTCTACATGTGGCTCTTAACTCGAATCTTTTTTTTTTTTTTTTGAAGTTTTTAAGTAGCTATAAACTAAAAAAAAAATAATAGTTTTTTTGTGGGGTAGTTGATTACATGTTCCAGCTCCAGTTAATGTCTTTACATGAATTAATTTTTGTAAATATTAAAATGACCCATTCAGCTGTGTTTATGACTCAGAACTGAGACGTTTTAAGGCACAAATTACATGCAAAGTCACAGACAGTAGAGTTAATGAAGACTCTTAGGTGCAGTTCATTAACGGTGAACTTCATACTTCTTTTTTCTTTGTCATCAGTTAAGCGAATGCATTCATAACCTCGGTAGATTTTGTTTGAAAAATATTTTCATTCAAACGAGCTAAATTTATCCTGAGTCTATCTACCTACCTGCAGAGATATACAACACCAGATATTTGTGTTTTGAGAAATAGGTTTTTATTGATCTGATGAAAGCGGAAAATAATAAACAGAAATAAAAGCTTGAAAACACCAGTCTTTGTGTAGTTAATCTGCATAATGTTTTATCTGGTGAAGTACTAATTTACTGAATATAACTAATCAAAAGTTAGGAAACACACTTCCAGTTTAGTTATGTTTATTTGATAGAAACGGATATAGTTCCAATACCACTGATTTAGTAAAAAATATGTAAATAAAGCTGCTAACTTGACATGCGCTCTGAATGAATTTATTTTAAATTATTCTTTAGCAAATGTGAGATTATGCCTCTGCCATAGCAAAATGTTTCATCATAAGGCTTCTTCACACATCTTTCCCTTTGCCAATAAATGTTGTGTGCGCTGTAAGCTTTATATTGCATATGATTTTAATTTAGCAGGCTTTTTTCAGGTTGCTTAGGACATTCTGAGTTAAAGTGAGAATAAGTATAAGCTTTTACTGCCCACAAGTCCTGGTCACGGTAATGAACTCCCTGTAATTTCTTGTATTTTACAAAGCATGAATAATCTTTAAACTAACCGTTGCAAAAGTGTTTAACAGACTTCCACGTTAAAAAATGTAATAGCTTCTTTTCTCTGTATTCAATTTTTATGATAGTAATATTCTGAATTTTATCCGGTAAAATTAATTATCTGATGAAAAACAGCTGACTTAAAATATAATGATACTACAGCTGGATGTAGAATTACCATTTTTAAGTGTTTGAGGAAACACTTTACATTCTAAGATTTTTTTTTCTTTTTTTTCTTAGCTTGCAGCTGTGCTTCTTGGCTGAAGAAAGTTTTCAAAATCGCAGCTAACACAACAACTTTCCAGTCCTGCATTTTCTCCTGACAGCTTGTTAAAATACTGATCACCAGTTACTGCTTTCCTTAGAAAACTACGCAGGTTTCACATTGAGGTACAGAACCGCATACACACGGTGTGTGTTTGGCACTATGCTATAAATGAGTGGCATATAGACTGCTTATACAATCATCTTCATAGCCTGTTTAACCTTTTGCAGTTACTATGGAAACCTTGCCACAAAAAAAAAATCAGGTTACCATGAGCAGGTGCATATGAAGTGCAATGTGATTGTTTGTACCCTGGTGTGTTGATGCAATCTGACTGCAAGGCTGAGAGACAACAGGCCCCTTTACACGGTAATTAACTTCAGCTGGAATGGTAGTCTTAAGTACACTTAATAAAGTTTTAAGTACAAGTTTTTAACCCTCCCATGGAAAAAAATAAAACATTTTTAGAGTATAAAATATGTCATTGGGTGCAAAAGGGCTAAGCAAGTAGGACAAGTTGCACGCTAAAGTAAAGAAGAGACTGTATGTGTGTGATGCCCTACAAGATGGCAAAGGCATTTTGATGCACTGCACCAAATTTGGAACAAAACACCTTAGAGCCCAGACCACATCACTATCCTCCCACCTGCACCCCCTCCCTGCAACTTGTACTTCAAGACTAAAAAAAAAAAAAATGGCAAGAGCATCGAGACCACAGCCCAGTCAAACACATAATATGCATGAATACAAGCACAAACTCTCTCACGTCAACTTAAAACATGCCTCTTGTTCAAAATGCAGCAGAGCGCCAGTCTGATTTAATGTATATTGAAATGATTCGCTGTTGTTGACTAAATGTAAATGTGCGGCTTCTCCCTTGCTGCTCTGGATGCGGACAACAACTTTCAGCCATTTTTTATTTTATTTTATTTTTTATTTTTTGTCGGGATGTTTGTTGTTGGAGCCTAACAAGAAAACTGTTCCCAGGTCGACGCAGAGCGGTGGCTTCCGGTGAACCCAGAGCTAGTTTGGAGGAGGGTAAAATGATCCCAGATCAGTGTCTGTTTCGGTGTCAAGCCTGCTCTCGCGCTCGCTCGCAGCGCCGCCAGCCTCGCGATAGCCTCGCCTACCGACACTAGAATCAAAGCTACGCTCGCGAACTGGATGCTGACAGGCGCGCGCGGTGCGGTCATCATGCAAAGGTTACACTGGATCCGTGTCAAGAAGCCGCTCCCCCGCAGGACCCTCTCGGGCGACAACATGCGAGACGTCTAGCGGCGACGAAGACGAGACTGACGTCTCTCCCCTTACTCCTCTCCCAGGTTTTTTTTTCTTTTCGCCGTTGTGTTCGGCTGCGGCAGGTGCCAAAAAAAAAAAAAAACGATGAACACGATAAGTTCGAGATTTCCGCAAACAGCAGTGTGTGCTCTGGCTCCTCTCGGCGGTAAAGTGGCTTCATGAGTGTCCAAAGTAACAGTGGAAGTGGTGGTGGAAGTTTGGAGGCGACGCCATCTTGGTCGCAGCTCTCCTCGTCCCCTACGATTTCTCAACAACACATAACGGCGACCGCAAAGAGCAAGGAAGGTACTGAAACGCCTCGCCGAGGGCTTGACCCACTCCCGTTTTAATGAAAAGGTGTCATTTTTATCGTGAGACGGAGGCCATTTCGGTGGTTGGGAAGCTAACATTTTGAGGAGGGGGGAAAGAAGAAGAAGAGAGAAAAAAATGGATGTCAAGTTCACTGATGCCGTGAATTGGAAGCCAAACGTCAGCTGTCAGTTCAGTTTAATCCCAGCTCTAAGTAGCAGCGAGCTAAATCACCCTGTTTCCTCAAAGGCTGCAGCTAGCTTGTTGACTTGTTTGTGTAGCTTCCAGGTTGAAGCCGTATCAGTGTTGCACTTAGTATCATTTGCCTCCTGTCACTTTGTAGATAAACAACGTAAACTGTGCATGCATCTATTAATGCATAGTTCTGCACGTCCCTGCCTTTATTATTATCATTATTAACACAACAGGCCTCTTGTGTTACTTTTCAACTAGTTTTTTTTTTTTTTGTGGATGCATCTGTATTTTTCTCCGCCTTGTTTTTCGAGTATTTTTTGTGTATGGGGGGGGGAGAGAAAGTAATTTACTCTTAGACAGTGTGGATGGATAAACCGTGATAAGTGGCAACAGCTGGTTTTAACGTTGCAGCTTGATCCATTAGTAATAAGGGACACGATCTGCAATGTTAAAATATTCAGAGCTTTTGTAGTGTTGACAAGTTGATTTCTAAGAATTTTTTATTTTTTTTTTTTTTTTGGTCGAATCTGTTCGAGTTACATACTGTACCTCGACGAAAAAAACAACAAAACAGTATGAAGCTCGAACTCCTTTGCATTTCAATCAACCCCCAAATCACTTTCTATTCTGTCCGAGGGTAACCTCTGCTACGTGCTTCATAAGGGTTTCATAATCTCCATTATGCCTTTTAAGGCCTGCCCCAGTGCCAGTAGCTGTGTAAAGATGACAGCCTGGAAATGTCCAATAAGGAAACAAACACTTGGAGCAGTAGGGAGCAGAGCAGCTGTGTTACCTCTCCTCTCTGTGTGGAAACTGGTTGTACCAGATCAAAGCCCCCGTCATACAGGCACACATGAGTTTCTTTCTACATGTGACACACCAAACGTAACTGTGTGTCTGGAATATGGCTCACCACCAACGCTTGTGGTTTTAATTTTATTTTTTTTAAAGGTAAATCTGGGCTTTTGCTTAGCTGGAATAGCCTTTATTTATTTAATTTTTTTTAGCAGTGTAAGCGCCCCTGATGCACACATGTAGCATTTTAATTAGACATGCTGTGAAAGGCCTTGTTGTTTTTGCTTTATGTCTTTTTTTTGATTTACAAGTTTAGGGTAACATAGTTGTAATTCTAAAGCTGTAACTCGACTATTCTAGATGCTTCTAGCGTCTCCGGATGCATAAATGTCAGTGTCTTGTGTGGAGCTGTTGTTTTGACTGCTCCGTGTGATGATACCGTGGGTTAGCTGGTGGAAAATTTTTGTGTGGACAGACTGGAAGGCTGACTTCACCCACTCTCGCCTTTTCGCTTCCTGACTTCCCAGTGCTACCGTGACCTTTCTGCTCAGTTTGGAAATGCTCTGACACTAATCTGCTGCACCTTCTACCACACACATTCTTCTTCTTTTTTTTTTTAAAGAACCACCTTTGTATTAGATCCATCCATTTTAGTTTTTACTTTTCTATGTTTACATTCCTACTCTTGACTTTTTCAGGTCTATCTTGAGTTAATTTTCTATTGTATTTATTTATTTTTTTGGTGTGTGTGTGTCACTGAATTAACTTAAATGGCAACACCTGTGTGCTTTTATAACAGGAGCAATGGAGGAGCTGCACAGCTTGGACCCCAGGAGACAGGAGCTGCTGGAGGCCAGGTTTACAGGAGCTGTCAGCGGCAATACAGGAGGCAGCACTGGGAGCGCCAGTGGAGGTGCAAAGGTAATGGCAGCACCTCCCTCTGACCCCCCCCCCACCCTCACACCGCCCCCCAAAAAAAAAAAAAAAAAGTAAAAGAACCTAAACTAAATCCTTGATTTTGAAATACAAAATGCAGACAAATGCAACAATCTTTCTGTAGAGATGCACTGATCAAGCCGACTGACCGGTACCAATTATTTATTTTTTTTAAAAATGTGTATTTTTTCTGTGATTTGAGCCACTGGGTCTGATCTAGCTCAATTCGCGTTTTTGGTTTTTCTTTCTGAAAACTGCTTATGAGCTGATATGTATTGAGTATGTTTAGATTCCTCATACGAATGTAACAAATGGAGAGGCAACAAAAAATCGGTGATCGGTTTTCCGCTGATTAATTTTGTAATCGATTAATACAGACTCCAAAAAAGGCAATTTGCTGAACCCCTCCCCCCAAAAAAAATATTACCAAATAATTACCAAAACTATAGAAAAAAAAAATCTACATTTTGTATTTAAGATAAAAACACTTTAGTGTGTAAATATCAAGTGGCCTAATTTAGCTTCACCTGGTTAAAATTGACTAAAGGAATGATACATTACATCTTAGACAATGAAATATTTATTTTCTTTTTTTTAAAATAAGCTGAATTGTGTATTTTCATTGTTTAATGTATTTTTAGTTTTGAACAAAAAGGATTAAGTTAACTAAATAATCTGTAAAATGCACCGATATTTTATCCAGTTAATTCAGAATAATTGATAGAATAATCGATTACTGCAATAATCTTTAGTACAGAGATGTAAGAATGAAATTTAAACAATATCGTATTTTCCATGTTACAAGATGTTAAATATTTTGTTATAGAGTAAAAAAAAGTATCTGGAAGGCTGAATGTACTACAGTAAAACTGCCCATTTGTGCAGTTTTTTTTTCCGCTAATATAATATGCTAAAGACAGTTTTAAAATGTCGACCCTATAATCATTTTGTCTTTGTTTTAAATTAGTGAAACACTGACGGCTCTCTCACAGACACGGTGTGACATAATGTCTCCTCTGAATATCAATAATGACCACCCACAGTATGACGGCTAGAGCAGCATTTAATATGCTGTCCTGTTTTTTCTTCTTATATCAGTGCATTATAGTTTTTGACAAGAGATCGCAATCAGCAACTCTAAACTTTGCAACAAAAAAAAACAATCGGAAATCAGTTTGAGGGTTCTGATTCATGCATCTCTTGTAACAAACATCAGCTCAATTGAAAACGAAGCCATAATAAAATAATCTCCACTTTTGGTGCATTTAATGAATGGATGGAAAAATGAAAAAAAAAAAAAACAACAAAAAAAAAACCTACTTGTAGCTCACCGATCAAAGCTAACAGGAGAAAAAATTAAAGATTTCAATCACATATGAATCGATTAGTGCATTACTAGAGATGACTCTTTAATTTTAGGCACTCAAACCTTATTTAAATACATTTTCTCACGCTAAAACGTTCCTTGATGAAATGGCAACAAGTGACGATTAGCTTAAAATCAACTTCAAGACAAAACACTCAGACGCACAACTTTAGTATAATCCAAACTGTATTCAAAAGACTAAATTTAAAGCTACTTTAATCCCAGAAATAAAAGTCCAGCCCCAGCTCCCCACACTGGAAAATCAGGTTAAAGGTTCCCGTTTTCCTAAAAAGGACTCTTCAGTTCCTGGAAATGTTCATGCGTTGGGGAAGAAACGCCAAGTGACACACCCACTCACTAAGAATCTGCATTCCTGTCAGGCATGTCAGACCGCAGGCCTGCCGCCAGCGCTGGTTTCTCTATTCTACGCATTTCTGCCAAAGTCACTGAGCTTGCACAACACACCTGTACAGACTGTTCTCCCCGTACGCTGACCTGTGTGTTTCTATCTGTGTATCTGTCTCTCTGCGTAGGGTCTGGCTAACGAATCCTCAAACCACAGCTACGGAAGTCTGGGATCATCCAGCGACAAGGAGTCGGAGGTAAACCCCACACACAGAGACGTCCATGCACCCTTCCTTTCTCATGCAAAGACACAAAAGCTGAGTTTCAAACATGTATGCACACATAAAGTGTTGTTATGCACCAGCCGCTCTTCGCTCTGTCTCTTCCTCCACCTCCACCTTCTTTTGTCTTCCTAGAACTCTGATTTGAAAAGAGGGAGCTCCCCTGCCTACTCAGTATGTACTCTTTCTTCCTGCTGCTCTTTCCTGCTGAACACCCTGCACTGCGCTCTGCTTTGTTAGGTAAAACGCAAGGGATTTATGGTTTTTTTTTTTTTTTTTGTCTTTTCTTTCTCCTGCTCCTTTCATCAAATATCGATTGTCAGACCCCGGAGAAGAAGCACTCTGAGTCGTCCAGGGGCCGGAAGAGGAAAGCCGATACCTATTCTGAGAGCAGTCAAGGTATGTTGCATTAAATGCTGGGATTCACTCTAACTTAATCACCCAGCAGCTTCCTTTAAAATGTAATCAGAGCTTAAGCGATTAATTGTGATTAATTGATTATTGAAATAATTGTCAACTCATTTAGAAATCAATTAATCGCTAACTGGAATGTACAGATTAAAATAAAGCTGAAATAAGAAGATATTCACAGAAATAATTAAGTCAAAACTACAAAATATTGACACTTTGCATTTAAGATTAATAATAATTTTTAAAAATAAGACAAAAATAAACGTGTGTAACAAATTTTTAACCCAGAACTCAAGTGGCAGAGTTTTAGCTTTATCTGGCTAAGATTCTTTAAAAAAAAAAAAAAAATCACATTTTGCAGTCTAGTTAGTAATTGATAATGCAAAAAAGAATCTATAAATGATTAATCATGCGCTAGAGCAGTGTTTCTCAACCCTGGTCCTCAGCCCCCCTGCTCTGCATGTTTTGGATGTGCCTCTATTCCAGAACAGCTGATTCAAATGATTGCAAGACCATCAGGTACCTCAGAAGCCAGAGATACAACTCAGGTGTGTGGCAGAAGGGAAATGCCTAAAACATGCAGGACAGGGGGGCGGTGAGGACCAGGGTTGAGAAACACTGACTTAGAGGAATGTTATGTTGTTGCATTTTAGGTAATAAAATGTTTAATTTCCCATTTAAAAATGGAAAGGAATTGTTTATTTGCTTCTTTTAATGAATTTCTAATAGTGTTTAAAGGAGGCTTCAGTATTTACCCCAAATGTTCAGAATGTGCCATTTTATATATATATATATATATATATATATATACGATTAGTCATCTTAACAATCGATTAATAAATGTAATTCTGCTGTTTGGTTTACAGGGAAGACTTCTACACGGGGGCCCAAGATCAGCGACTTCTTTGATGTGAGTAATTCAGTTTTTAATATTTGTATTTTTTTTTAAGTCTGGAATCCTGATGATTTGGAGCTGAATGTTAATTTTAAGGTTTCTGCAAAGTTTCAGGGCGGAAACGGCTCCAGTCCGGTCAGAGGGCTCCCATCGGCTCGCCGCTCCCCACAGAGCTCGCAGTCGGCCCCAGGCTTAATTGTACGCGTCTCCCAAAGAGTTAAATCGGACCGCAGATTTCCACCAAGTGTGCGCGTGAGGTTGCAACTTTTCTCTTGTGTGTGTTTGCAGATCCGTCAGAACAGCTCCTCTCCCACCAGCCTGTGTTTCGCCGAGCACAGTCTCAAAGCTTCTTTAAGCAAATGTGTCCAGGTTTGAGAAAAAAGCCCCACAGCACACATTGTGTTTTTAGATCATTCACATCCTTTCTCTCACTGCGAAGTATGTACATAGATGTACGTTTCTGATGTGTTTGCAGACGGAGCTGACGGGCCTGAAGCTCGCTGCCCTGGAGAGCAACAAGAGTCTGGATCTGGAAAAGAAAGAAGGGCGGATAGACGACCTGCTCAGAGTGAGTTCTGTCTCTGCAGTAACATGTAGCGGGGTTCTCGAGATTCTTGAAAATGTTTGAATGTCAATTTGGTGTTTTCAGTTTTCGGAAAGGGCCTGAATTCTGTATAAATGTTTGATATTCAAACTGCAAAGTTTTGTAATAAAATGCAATCTAACGTTTTATTAAAAGCCTAAATTTAGAAAGCAGCATTCACAGTTGAAATCAGATATTTAAAGATGATAAGAAGGCACTCGCTTCTTTTTCTCAGTCTGAAGTTAAATCAGACCAAATGTCTCTTGTTTAGGTCAGTTAGAATGACGAAAGTTATTTCTTTTTGATAAATGCCAGAAATGTAGCAGGAATATTTTCTTAAAGATTTTTTTTGTAACTTTCTCAGACCAGTTAGGTGTACAGAGGGTCAGAGAGAGACTTTTAAAAAGTAACATTTTGTTTGTTATATTTTGGATTATTTTATTCCTGCTGCTATCAGAAGACATTGATAATACCAGCGGAGAAAGTGTTTGAACTTTTATTTAGTGTTCTTCCACTTCATCATATACAGATAAATATACAGGAACATGTCCTGCTTTTACATTAACCCAGCACTTTACCTGGAAAGTTGGAACTTTCCAGGTAAAGTGGAACTTAAAGTTGCCGAGACAACTTTAAGAAGTTGTCTCGGCAAAGTTTCTTCTCTCTTTTAATCCCACTTAATTATTTCAATTAATGAAATAAAAATCCTGAAACCAGACAAATCAAATGTAGTTTTCCATTGCTGATTTTATTATTCTACAATAATTTACTCATGTTATCTTTGCCTGGCAACAAAATTAGCTTCGTCTGAAACATCCTGTGACAAAAGACTGGAAAAAAAAATCCATAAGTTGGCCAAAACAGCACTGTAACATAAACGCTCAGGAAAGTAATCTAAAGCAACTTTCACACTGACAATAATTTTTTTAAGCCATGGACATAAAAATGGGTGTGATTTTTAAAATGATCTTTTCTTGGTGGATCATGAAAGTCCACCTACAACAGGTACCTGCTATGGTTCAGTCTGAGCTGCGATCTGATACGTGGGATCGGGACGGTTTCATGACGAGCCTCATGTCTTCGTTTGTAACAGGCCAACTGCGACCTTCGGAGACAGATTGATGAACAGCAAAAACTCCTGGAGAAATACAAAGAGAGACTCAACAAGTGCATCACCATGAGCAAGAAGCTGCTCATAGAGAAGGTAGTCTTCACAGGCATGCCCCACCTTCACCTGAGCGACGGCCTTCAAATCAAGCAAAATTGCTGTCAGATGGTTGTAGTACATTTGTGCAGCAAAATTTTTTTCTTTGTGCCTCTTGTCGTTTTAAAAATTTTTAATAAATGTTCCCAGAGACCATCGCAGGTCAACCGGCCCCCTCCAGGCTGCCACTTACAAAATCAAACAGACTTTGTGCCAAACAACTGCTACAACAATTTTAGCTGCACAAACATAAAAAGCTTATTTGTATAAATTTTGTTTGTGAAACTTTACTTTTAATCTTAAAAATTAAATTGGCTCAAATTATGTAGCATAGTTATGTAATAAAATTAAAAGAATAAAGTCAAAACGTTTCAAGAATAAAGTTGTGATGTTACAGTAATGGAGTCGTAGAATTCCAAGTTTATTCTCTTAATGTTATGACTTAATTTTATACTTTGTCAGACATAGTTGATTGACACTGTATTTTGTTTGATTTTGTAAATGCGGATTAGCTGGTTGACCTTTGACCTCTGCAAGCAGTTTGACAACAATTTTGTTTAATTTGAAGAAAGTGGGAGGCCGACTTCACTCGTACCTCTTTCTGCATAAACGTTATTGGAAAGCGTCATAACTCGCTACTGTATCCAAGTCTAATGTTTCATTTATTCAATGTTCTTGTTCGTACTGAAGGTGTCCATGTTGAAAGGCTCTTCTTATTTGCCGTGTTTTGTACTTTTTGGCATTGCTGTTCAAGGCGATAGATCTTTGAGGGTGTGTGGAGTTCCTCAGTGTGTAACTCTGTTTTCTTTGAGCTGGAAGAGAAACTCTATCTATCATGCCGCTGGGAAACCTTCAATCTTGCCTTGTTTTCGCCCAACAGAGCACCCAGGAGAAGCAGTCGAGCCGCGAGAAGAGCATGCGGGACCGCCTCCGGCTCGGCCACTTCACCACGGTCCGACACGGCGCGTCCTACACGGAGCAGTGGACCGACGGATACGCATTCCAGAACCTGATCAAGTGAGGATTACTGTCTAAAACATTGTTTCTGAACGACCTCAGCTTCCGCTTTAGTTGTAATTCTCTTGTTTCGCTTCACAAGAAAATGCTTCTGTCACTTTTTGGGCTTGTTTGGACCCTAATTTATCATCTCTTGTGTGATTTTTCTGTCGCCCAGGCAACAGGAGAGCATCAACCAGCAGAGGGAGGACATTGAACGGCAGAGGAAGCTGCTGGCAAAGCGGAAACCGCCGAACCCGGCGTCCCCCTCGATGTCGGTGGCGTCCACCTCCGAACCGAAGCAGCGCAAAACTAAAGTGGTCAACGGCAACGACTCTGACCCCTTCCTCAAGCCCTCTCTGCCCCAGCTGTGAGTCAACAGAAATAACCGTCTGCCGTAACGGGAAGATGCCGGACCATACAGAATGTGGCGGCCGCTTGTCGACTATTTATACTCGCTTAAAATCGCACACACTTGATTATATACCCTTCTTCTGCTGCAGAGCATCAGAGTCTGAACTGAATTGAAATGCACTGGGTGTTTTTAATTAAATCTTTAATACGTTTGGTGAGCGTTTGATTATTTTCAGTCACCCAATTCAGCTTGGTTTCTCCCGTTTCGACAGACTGACCCTTGCTGAGTACCACGAGCAGGAAGAAATCTTCAAGCTTCGGCTCGGACACCTAAAAAAGGTCAGTTGTAGAGTAAAGTTGCAGAAAGCATCAGAGATTCACAATTCAGGAGGGAGAATCTATAAACAGACCGACTAATTTGGTCTGAATGGGGAGAAGAACCAACATGTCCATACATCCTTAAAAAGGCTAAAGTTCATGCATCTAAAACTAAGGTCTTAAAAAGTTTTGAATTCATTTTTTAAGAAGTAAGTTGACCTTAAATACAACAATAACAGGTTTTAAATTTGTCTTAGCTGGACTATTTAATCTAGTATATTCTATATATATGGTTTTTCTCGTGGGGCTTTTGAGGCTACTGGTAACTCACTGCTAGCATACCGTTGCTAACTAGCTAGCTTCTTTTGTGTGTGAAATGAATAAATGCAACTTTATTGCCAATGTGCCGTCCAAAGCAAGACATGCTTTGTTTATGTTTCCCCTTGTGAGTTGGAATTGATAGAAGAATGATGGAGCTAAATACATTGTGACGATAAGCAATAAACCGATTAATCACATGACAAATTAAAACGCGCTCAGTTCCTGGAGAAAAATCCTTTGCTAAAACTTTATTTTCTCTGCGTTTCCTGCTACGTCTGGTCAGGAGGAAGCAGAGATCCAGGCGGAGCTGGAGCGGTTGGAGCGGGTGAGGAACCTTCACATCCGGGAGCTGAAGAGGATAAACAACGAGGACAGCTCAGCGTAAGTTCGCTGAATATAGTCTAACATTTCTCTAAAACGGCAACAACAAACCATAAAACTCTAATCCTCGCTATGACATTTAAAAAATATTCACTCATTAATACATTATTCATATTCATCACTTGTAAAGATTTTTTAAATCCAACATAAAACTCCAGTGAATCATCCTTCATCTAGTTTTGGAAATGACTCGGTTCATAATATTCTCTCTGAATCGTTTTAGATGCTCCGGTTTTAAGCAGATTTTATTGAGTTGTTCATAGAGCAGAAACTGCTCAAAATGTGTCCACATGATGAATCTGAGACACGTTTTACCAACTAAAGCTGTCGTTTGGCTCTTTTGAGATCTCTTACCTGCAGCGAACAGCCAGTCCAGTGAAATCAGAACCGAACAGGAAATCTAATAAAGGAGTGGAGCTAAAAGCTACTTAGAGGAGATCAAAATCAAGACGGCAAAAATTTTCTCTTTTCTCGAAGCTTGAAGTTGCTTTGTTTTCTGACTTCTTAATGGCTGCTGCTGGTAAAGACACTGATAACCAAGAAGTACTGACATAATTAAATAACACCCCTTTTTGTTGCAGATTTAGCTCCCAGCAAAGCTGTATTTGTTTATCATAATGTCTTCATCACACAGTTTCAAAGACCATCCTACTCTGAATGAGCGGTACCTGCTGCTGCACCTGTTGGGCCGGGGCGGCTTCAGCGAAGTCTACAAGGTACCGCCTGCAAAGCTGGCATCGTGTCTCTCCCCCCCCCACCCCCCCAACTTATTTTCGTGCAAGTTTGCATCTGGAGACAAAATGTCTGTTCTTTTTCATCACATGCAGGCATTCGACCTGTTTGAACAGCGCTATGCAGCTGTCAAAATCCACCAGCTCAACAAGAACTGGAGAGAGGAGAAGAAGGAAAATTACCACAAGTAGGTGTCTGCACACATTGTTCTGTTTACAGCAGACAGTTATGAGGTCAGTCAGTCAGCAGCACTCTGCCTTGAACTTTTCCATTTTGTCACATCACAACCACATATTTTATGGACAAAACACAAAGCAGCACATAAGAAAAATCGATATATGGCTTAGAATTTTACACAAATAAAACACAGTGCAGCCAGTCGTACTCAAAGGCAACCAGATTTAAAAAAAAAAATCACCTGTGTGTAATTTAATACCAGTATAATCTGCTCTGTGGAGGCCTCAGGGATTTGTTAGGGTTTGGAGGAAAACTAATACTGCATACCATTCTCTACACACCTTAAAGAAACATGGTGGGGCTGCTTTGCTACAGCAGGGGGGAGAGGTTGGTCAGAACTAAGGTGGGGAATTATCTGTAATGGGGCAGAAATGATTAATCGTGATTAATCGATTATTGAAGTAGTTGTCAACTAATTTACAAACTCAAAAAAAGAAAGTTTGCTGAAAGAACACACTGGGAGCTAAATTTGTAGAACAAAAATACACATTTTGCATTTAAAATAAAAATAAAAAAATCTTTGTATTGTCTACCCAGAACTCAAGTGGCAAAGTTTTAGCTTCATTAGTTCAACTTCTGCAAAAACAAAAATAAATAAAAAATCTCTTACCACATTAAAAAAAATGCTGTCATTGCATTTTAGACAATAAAATGTTTTTCTTACCTAAAAAATGAATTAATTTGTTTATTTGCATCTTTTAATTCATTTCTAAAATGGTATAAAAAGGCTTGAGGGAAAGATCTGCTGAATGTCCCGATTTTTTATTTATTTATTTATTTATTTTTTATCCAATTGTCAGAAATATTGATTAATCAGTATATTAATTAATAAGTAAAATAACCGTGAGCTGCAGCCCAATAATTTGTGTAGTTGAGCCGTTTTCCTGCTCTGCAGCCCTTCACATAAACACAGAATGAAATGGGGTCACACAGAAACTGGATGAGACGTTTAGAATGACGAGGCTTTGGTGGGCTGGAAGGGAAACCAGTTCTTTCTACAGATCCAGTTAGATCAGTGGACTGGACATATATATGCACAACAAGCTTGTTAGATTTGATTTAGATGACAAGCTTGATCATTTTCCTTCCACCTCACAAGTATGCAGTGATTTATGATGAACTATCACAACAAAACCCACTCAAGTTTGTCTTCAGTTCAGCAAAACATAAAACGACAAAATTAGCATTAATTTCTTTGAGACGGCACCGTTTGAATTTCCATAAACCTGCATTTTGAGGTTCTATGAATAACCGCATGCGGTTAAAACATGATTGGTTCTAATTCATGAACATATTTCATTCCGATCACGCTGGACGCATGCTAATGTTGTATCTAAACTTCAGGAAGATGAGCGCTTCTCTTGTTGCACACACTTTGACAGGCATGCATGCAGAGAGTACCGGATACACAAGCAGCTGGACCATCCCAGAATAGTCAAGCTGTACGACTATTTCTCCCTGGACACCGACACGTGAGTTCACCTCTGGCCACTCCAACATCCTGAGGTTGCTTTGTGTGTTTGGGTTACAGCGGCGGCCATGTCTGAGAGTATTCAAATACATCAGGAGATGTTAGTGTGAGCATGTTGCTGAATTGTTATCATAGAAAATAGATTAAATATAAATAATTAACTACAAAGTATTCATTTTTTAGTGCATTATTATTTTGCTTTCTCTTTACTTTCATAGTAAATACGACCACATTTAGCAACCGACTTCTAATTAGAAACAAACCAAAATCTGCTTTCATTTCATTTATTAAACCTTTCTTGATACAGCAGTCGTTTTAAAAGAGAGAGTGATCCAAACCCTGTTGTTGCTGAGAACAGGCAGAATATTGTTCTTTGTTTTTTCATCTGAGCCAAAAATAATTTGCAAACTAGATGGTTCTGTACTTGTTTAATTTGAATTATTTTATGCTTAGTTTATTGTTGAGCAGTGGGGGATACTTTTGACTTTTGGCCTGCATGACAAAAAGTTTGGACACCCCTGGCTTTCATCACGTTTCTTTAGGAGCAGAAAGTCCTGACCGTGACTTCTGTCCTACAAACGGTGAAGGAGTTCATATGTCTGCTCTTATGCAGTGAGCCTGTCTTTCCAGCTCTGAAAAGACAAGTTGGAGCAACAAGCACTCTCTGCAAACACTTCTAAACTGCTGTTTGCTTTTCAGCTCTTAAATAAGATTTATTCTCCCGACTAAAGCCATGTTTTGGTCTTTCTTTTGTTTTTGTTTCAGGTTCTGTACTGTCCTCGAGTTCTGTGAAGGGAACGACCTGGACTTCTACCTGAAACAAAACAAGCTGATGTCAGAGAAAGAGGCCCGCTCCATCGTCATGCAGATCGTCAGCGCCCTGCGCTACCTCAACGAGATCAAGCCGCCCATCATCCACTACGACCTCAAACCAGGTGCGTCGCGCGTCTCTTTATTTGCCGAACGGAGCGACCAGGAGTGCCGAGTCTGACTGCGGTTACTTTGCACAGGCAACATCTTGCTGGTGGACGGTACCGCGTGTGGGGAAATCAAGATCACAGACTTTGGTTTGTCCAAGATAATGGACGACGACAACTATGGCGTGGATGGGATGGACCTGACATCACAGGGGGCAGGGACCTACTGGTGAGACGCACGCTGCAGTTAGGGCTTAAACAATTAATTGTGATTAATTATTGAAATGGTCGTCAACTAATTTAGTAATCGATTAATTGTTGGACGTTTTTTTTTTTTTTTTTTTTTTTTTAGCTGCAGATGCATCCATTGCTACAAATATACAGGAATGCTGTTGCATTTTAGGCAATAATGTTTACTTTCTTATTTTAAAAAGGAATTGAATTATTTATTTATTTGCGTCTTAAAATATACTGCTAATATTGTATAAAAGAGGCTGAAATAAAAAATCTGCATAACGTGCCAATTTTTTTATTTGATTAATTGCCGGAATAATTGATTAATCAATAGCTGAAATAATCTTTAATTGCATTAGCTGCAGATTTCCTGCATATGAAGAGAGATTGCTTCTGTAAGGTGCTGTTTATTTTTCTAAACACGGCCAAAGGCTGTAATGTGAGATGTACATTTAAAAAGCAAACTCTCCATAAAAATGACTGTAAATCAGGTCTTTAAAGCGTTTGTGTCGTACGTGTTCAGGTACCTCCCACCAGAGTGTTTTGTCGTGGGGAAAGAACCACCTAAAATCTCCAACAAGGTGGATGTGTGGTCGGTGGGGGTGATCTTCTTCCAATGCCTCTATGGACGCAAGGTACATCCCTTAGCGTTCCTGCTGTCTCCCATGTGTTTGGTGAAAGGCTCTGCAGCGGGGATGACTCTGTTTGTTCCACTTCTGCAGCCGTTTGGTCACAATCAGTCGCAGCAGGACATCCTCCAGGAAAACACCATCCTCAAAGCCACAGAGGTCCAGTTTCCAGCTAAACCACAGGCCAGCACAGAGGCCAAGGTGACCCCCTCCCGCTTTTATGGTTCACAGCTGCCGTTACCTTTTCTATCTTTTTTTTTTTAAGCATAAACTAGAATGTTATAGCTTTGCTTTGGTTCTCAGGTCCAGATGGGGTTAAATTCAAAAAGTCCTCACTCAACTAAACTAGTTGTTTTATACTTTATTGTCTTCTAAATCGTGTAGATGTTTTTGGTAAGGGAAAAAAAGAAAGTAAATTTCCTCAATTTATGCAGAACAGGAATTGGTTCCACATTCAAAGGTTCTCAAACTCTCTGTGTCACTCTTTATTAAAAGTAACTTTTTTGTGGAAGTTTAGTTTTTAAATCTGTTACATCTAAAGTCTTTAGCCTTTATAACCAAATGAAACATTTTACTTTTTAGGCCAGCAAAAAATAAAAATGAAATAAAAAGTTTATAGCAGCAAATCTTACATGACTTTTAGAAAAAAACACATCTTACAAATTTATCTAAATATCTACTTTAGAAAATTTCCAAAGCTTGTTGCTTTGAAGAAACACAGTTTCATCTCTGTCTGGATTTAAAATAAAGAAACATAAATCTGTGCAAACAGAGCATGGATTCCTTTTGGGATGAAAATGTAAAATAAAAAAAGCGCGTAGACTCATAGACATTATTGTCTCTTTTAATGTCATTCTTTGTGAACATTCACGTCAAATATTGAAACTGCTTAAAAATCTGCATTTGTTGTATCTCTATTTAAAACATGAGCTGGTTTTTATTTTTATAGCCAAAGTTGTTGGGACCCTTTATCTACATGAATGTATTTTTCCCAGTGATAAAAGGCAGCAAAGCTGAAACGTAAAAACTTTGTGAACATTTCTCATGAGCTCCAACCTCATAATCCCAAAAGGATTAATTGGATTCTTTTGCACTTCTCTGTCAGCCCAGCCTATGTTAATGAAAAAGCCTCTTCAGTGTTTGCTTTAAACTTGTATCAATTTGTCACCAAGCACCATGTTGGTACTAACTGGTTTTACAGCTTTCCACTGGGAAATTGTTTACTTGGGTGTGAAGTGAAACCTTCTTAACCCTCGTTAGCTTTGATCTTCATTTTACCTACTGAAGAGATCTATGAATAATTGTTAGTTTTTGTGGTTTAAAGTTAAACGAAGAAGACATGATTAATCCCAAAGACTGGGCTGTAATTTAAAACAACTGGCACTAAATGGTTATAGTTAAACAGATTGTTCACACTCCAGCGCTGTGGTTAATCTCTATGCTGGCCGTGGTTTGATGGCAGAATCGACTAAAATCTTCAGTTCATCTTAAGTAGCAATTTTGTCTTGAGTCTAAAATTTTAACTAGATATATAAATAGTGAAAACGGAAATATAATTTAACCAGGGATTGAACGATTAATCGTGATTAATCAATCATTGAATTAATTGTCAATTAATTTAGCTACAGATTAAACATTAACTGGAGTAAACGGATTCAAAAAAGGCCAATTGCTGAAAGAACAACATATTCAGAGCAGTAATTAAGTCAAAACTCTAGAAGAAATATCAACAATTTACATTTAAGATAAAAAAAAGACTCTAAATATGTCCTACCCTACCTCCTCAAATGGCATTTTTAGTTTCACCGGTTTGAATTCTTTAAAAAACAAAATGTCCTATCAATCACCTTTTACAGTCTAATTATTAATTGGTAATTCAAAAATTAATCAAGGACTCCAAATGATTAATCATACACTAAAGGAATGTTGTTGCATTTTGGGTAATAAAATGTTTAATATCCTATTTAGAAATGAAATTGTTTATTTGCATCTTTTAATGCGTTTCTAATATTAAACGCTCAAGTGGTTAATTTCTGCAGAACGTGCAAATTTTTTTTTATCTGACTAATCTTAAGCATAAATGATTAATCTGTTACTAAAATAAGCCCTAAATTCGACTGAAAGGTTTGTACATGGCTCACCGCCAAGCAGGTGCAGTTCAGTCAGAATCTGACAGAGCGTCCGTAAAAGCCAATATAAACGTATCGTCTGTCCCCACAGCATGATGCTGACTGCGTGGACATGCATTAATAAACGGATAAGGTGAGTCACTAAGAAACCTTCTTCTTCTTCTGTCATGCAGGCGTTCATCCGGCGCTGCCTGGCCTATCGCAAGGAGGACCGCTTCGACGTTCACCAGCTGTGCTCCGACTCTTACCTTCTTCCTCACATGAGACGCTCGAACTCGTCCGGCTCGCTGCAGCCCACCGCCTCCACCCTCCCCACCTTCTGACTGACGCCGCCCTCAGGTCAATCTTAACACAGGATTGTCAGAGTTGGAGGATAACAAATGAAATGTGGACCTTTTTTTTTTTTTTTTTTTTCTTCCTCCCCCACTACGTTTCTAGAATGGACTATTTAGCAACAAGCAAAGTGGGAAAGAAAATGGAAAATAGAAGAAGATGGAAGGAAGTGTTTGACTGAACTTTAATAAGAGAGAGAAGGGAAAGAAGACGGAAACGGAGAAGAGAAGCCAGAACAGAGTGAACCAAGTGTTTCTGCTTTAACCCTTAGAAGAATCCAAAATCAGTATATGACCTCTAGTTGCACTCTACATATAGTAAAATGCCCAACCAGATGACTGTAAACGCAAAAGCATCTGTGAGCAGCAGTGGGTGTGGGAAAATACTCCTTTCATTTCAAACGAAACAAAAAAGAAAAAAAAAGGACAGAATAAATTGTCCCGTCTCATCGAGTTTCCTCTGCACGCATCGGGGATTCGTTTTCAAAGTGATGTAACCCTGACGGGGGAGGAAGGGGTTAAATTTGCACTTCCTGTCCCAATCAGAAGCAGTTCGGATCTGCCGAAAGTGGATCTTGTCTTAAATCTTATTTTCACGTTGTTGTCCAGGCGAAAGTCCGAAGGTCCGAGAAGCGACGTGTTGCGACACAGTTTGGACTCCATACGGACTCGGAGTCCGTTGTACATTTCTCACTATAGCAGATATATTCTAACAAGGCTTTTCCCCTCTTTGCTTTCTAAGTGTCCTCCCCCATCTGTTTGTTTCCTCTCAAAAGCTGTTCTTCAGTTCGCTGCTATAAATGTTGCTTTTAGTTTTATTTTTAACAACGGGAATGAGTTTTCACCTCGCGTCGGCCGCATACTTGAACTTTTAAGAGGAAATTTCCAGAACCTGTGTCGTTTCAAAGGAATGAGTTTTGTTTTTGTTTTGTTTTTTCCTTCTGCAGCCAACATCAAAATGTCTCCTCAGATTTCTGTTTGCTTACTGACTTCTTTAGAAGCCCTAGTGTGCTGTGTTGTGAGGAATATTCCCGCCCGTCCCCATGCCGGAGGAGGTGAGAAAAGTTACTGCGTTTTATTAACTTCAGCTGGAAAACAAATGGATATATCCAAAAAAAAAAATGTTGTCATGGTGTAAATAAAAACAACTCTTACCTGTATGGTGGTGTCTCTTAACGGCCTTGCAGGGGAAATCGACCACAACACATTTGCAGCCTCAAAAAATATGAACTTGAATAAAGTTTTCCAACTCAATTAACTTTCATTTGGAAAAATTACAACAGTTAAGTGGCTGCTTAAGGCTCCAACACCACAAGGGGGCCCCCAAGAGCATCATTTGATTTTATTTTCCAGTGATTGCATGTTTTGCAAATTTGTACCAAATCTTTAAAAACAAGATATTAAACTTCTGTAAATTCAGTGTATCTTCAGATGTTACTTTCAAATAGTTAAATTAATATGTTGGCATTTCAAAATGCTAATTAATTAGAGCATTTTTGTTTGTTTTGCTACTCCTGTAAGGTTAAAATCAACAGCTATATTAACACCAGTAAAATTTAAGGCAATCACATATGACACTAATAATGGTGGATATGTTACACACATAGAAATAAAGTATCTGATGTTGACATATTGGTATGGGGGACCTGAAATGAAAATCTACTTGGGCCTCAAAAAAGCTTGGGCCGGCCCTTGTCATCTCAAAGCATGTTGCATGTCCAACTCTGATTCAGTTAGAAGGGATCCATTTTTTTTCTTTTAAGTAAAGCACAATCATACAGTCAGATTAAAGGGAGTGTTTGTTAAATGGTGTAATGAAAGAATGTGAAACAATAGAGGCATCATGAGCTCGGATTGGACAGCTGTAGAATCGGTCGTATGAAATCCAGACAAGATGGAGGATTCTGCAACTTCACTGCTACGGAACGGATCAAACGAAAGAAACAAGATTAAATTTTTTTCTTTTTTTTGCCTCTTATCAATGTTTCATCAAATTTGGTGATCTACTTCATCGACTAAGGAGAAATAGAATGATTTCTCCTTAAACTTTAAAGCTGCAGTGTATAAACAATGTCTTTTACATGTTTAAGTGTCACTATGTTACGGCTAATCTTTGAAAAAAATCAAGCTCCTCTACCTGCTTACTGTTGTCCTACTACCACCATTTTAAAATATAAACCACATTTAAACTAGGTACACTAATAAATAATGCACACAGTTGATGGCAAATACATTTAAAAAAAGAGATGCATTAACATTTTACTCTGTTTGAATATGGACTGATAACTAGTCGTCTTTTCTGTTCCACTATCTTGTATATCCAACCGTTTGATTTCGACAGTCATTCTTCCTGACTTGGCATGTAGCGGCTGTGGACCGTTGATTGCATGGTTTCTGTTGCAAGTCCTCATCTTAAGCAGGCGAGCAGAAACAGGAAGTAACCTGCTGCAGACCCTGGATCTGTGCGAACCACCGGCTGATCGGAAAAACGGAGCAGACGCACTAAATCAGGGATCTGTGGCTCTTTGGGTGGCTCCTAATAATTTTGGCTGAAAACGTTAAAGAATAAATGTTTTTAAATGTAGAGATAAATACAGGTGTTCTCCAATGAATTTCCATAATAGAACATGAAAACTACCAGTAATATAATTTTTTTCAGTCCATTTTTTGTCAGTTTGGAAATTGCTTTGTTCACACAATTTTCCTCAAATATCAAAGTTTCATACAGAAAATTTTTCTATTGCGTGTGTTACATTTTCCATTTATTTTTAAATCTAAAATAACTGTGGTTCTTCTAAAATGATAAATTTCATATATATTTTTTAAAAAATTATACATTTTCCCCAAAGCAGATCTGCCGTTCATCTTTAATCTTATAAATTTCGAACAAATGTACAATTCCTTTCATGACCACTAGGAGGCACTGCACACAGCTCATTAACGTTGCTACTTTCAGATCTTGAAGACTTGATTAGGAAAAATAATATAAGGTTAGATAAAATAACTAGGACCACACAAAAATCTAGTTTTAAGATTAGAATTTGTTCTAAGACATGGAAGAAACAAATAAGTTCAGGATTTGAAGGGAAAAACCAATGAATGAATATCAGAACAAATCTGAAGCCAAGTGAAACTTGAGCAATATTTAAAATATGCACTAAAACTTTTGGTTTGTCTTTTTTTTTTTCTCCAAGTCAAACTTTCCTCAGCTGATGTTTGACGATATCAAATTTCTCAAGTTTGAAAAGTTAAACATTAACGGACCATAAAACAATAAGAGTGAGCATTGAGATGAAGGCACAGTTTGTAAAACTCATTTGGCTTTATTGCTTGCACCGTGCATTCTGCAGATGTTTTCTTGAAAGTTTTACAGAGACTGTACTGCAACTGTGACCGACCCAAACAGGGTTCAGGGGTGGGTAACCCAGCAGCTAGAACCATGACCTTTCAACTTGTTTTCTGACATACTGTGTAATATAGAGTTCTGCATATATGTGGGGACATACAAAGGGACTAATCATTTAAAAAAAAAAAAAAAACACAAATAAAGTGGTGCAAAATGACGCAGATTCATTCTGGAAAACTCCAAAATTAGTAATTCAATCAGTCTGAAGGTGTGGTGTGGGGGTTTGTTAGCTACTAATAAAAAGGTTGCAGAATGGAGCTGGAAAACAGGGCAACATAAACATGTTTATAGTTGTGTGGATTTTTTTTAATACAGCAGTGCAGGAGTTAGTCATCCCACTTCATAGTCAAAAGAAATTCTGCTCATCATCCAGCCCCATTAACATGTAATGGTTATATTAAGGAAAGGGGGGATTGGCAAGGGCAAACCAGTTAGGAAAAAGTGAGAAAAAAAAAAAAAACTGTTTACTGCAGAAGTGTGAAGCAATCTTCTCTGTACAGTAGCTTTGACAAGCTGCAGTGCTACCAGTTCTGCTGAAAGACAATCCGGCAACACAGACACGTCGGACTGATCTAGAACTATCATCCCGTCTCTTTGCCTCCGCTCTAACTGGGGCGTCGGCCATTGTTGCATCTCGCTGCCTGCTCTCTCCTGGCCAAATAAATAGAAAAACCACAGAAAGACAGATGGGAGAAAGAGAGAAGAACCGGCTGCGTTAAAAGCTTGGCGGCGACATTACGACGGTGGTAGTGTTGTATCCGTGGGGGCCGAGGGTTCTGTGGCGTCGGCCTCTGTGGTGGCGATGGCAGCCGGGACGGTTGCGGGCATCGCTGTGACCGTGACAGAGGCGGCGGGGGCGGCGACGCTAGAGGGGGGCACGAAGGGCAGAGGGGGGTTGGGGAGCAGCGGAGGGAACTGACCCAGACCTGGTAGGGACAGGGGGGGCAGCTGAGCCAGAGGGGGCACTGTCAAAGATATTTTTTAAAATAACTTTAATTAGTTAGATTTGTTTAGAATTAAAATAATTTCATTAAAAAAAAAGACAGAGCAAACAGAGAGCCTGGTTTTTCCTGTAAACTCACCTGTCGTTCCTGCTGCTGTAGGTATGGAGCTGGAGGTTGCCAGGGAGACGGCGCTGAGGTCTGGGAGCGGCAGGTTCAGGTTGGGGAGGTTGGGGAGTGGAGGCAGCCCTCCTGGGAGAGGCATGAGACCTGAAGACGGATACATACATCACACGCCTCCGTTACTCACACTGGCTGGGTTTACATTACAAATGTGCATAAATCTTTGTCAATATTCTGTTAATATCACAAAAAGATAACTTCGCAATTGTGATGTTTCATCCAAGCAAATTAAAATCACTCGAGTCAACGACAAGTCGTTAAAAATCATTGGCAGCGACAAAAACTACTTCCTGTCATTGTCGTCTTCATGGTTTTTGCCAGTAGTAACATCCGGCTGTTGATCACCCGACTTGTGTGATGCGCAAAAAAAACAAAAAAAAAAAAAAAGTTTCCCCCTAACAGTTTTGCAAAATACATCTATTTTTGTTACGGCCTAAACCCCAACTCATCCTAGTGCAGAAACTTTGAAAACCGTGAGCTTTTTCTAAATTGGTGTTTCAGATAAACAAATTTACTTTCGATCATCTTACCTGGTAGCGTTGTGGCTGGGCTAAAACCGGCGGCAGCAGGATTCAGTGGAGGGAGCGGAGAGAAGGAGGAGGTGGAGGGGAGGAGAGGGACTGTGGGCAAGCCTGGAGGAAGAGAGGAACACGGAACATCAGGAACCAAAATGCAGAGTGGACCAAATACCCAGCTGGCTAAGTGAAAACAAAGACGATACCCGTCTGCAGCTCACTGGGCATGGTGGGCGGAGCGGAGCTGATGGACAGGCCGGACAATCCGTCTTCAAGGCCGGATGAGACGACAGGCGTGGAGGAAGGAGGAGTTACAGCAGAGAGCTGGACCTAAGCAGGAAATGGAGGAAAGTCAGATTTATTTGAATAGCACATTTGTAAGATGGGTTTTTAGGGCGGTTGGAGACAGAAAAAAAAAGGGGGAGAATAAATTTCCATCAAAAACTCAAACATTTTGAGATCTCAGAAACTTTCTAGAAAAAGTCAGGAGCATTGCTATGAAAAGAAAAGTCCAATTCAATTACAATCTGAAAATTTCTGACTTTCAAAAGTCGAAAATTTTCAGCTTTTCAAACTCAGAAATGTCCTTGTTTTTCTAGAACATTCCTGAAGTTAATCTCAAAATTCAGAGTTTTTTGGGAGAAATGTACTCCTCCCCCCGCCCCCATGCCCCGTCTATAACGACCCTAACAGGTCATTGTAGATTTGAGAAACAAGCAAACATTTAATTACCATCATTGAAATCGTCACTCAAATATACAATAAATATATTCATCAATGTTCCAGTTGTCATGAATCAAAGGCAACAGGTGAGTTTTTAGCCTTGACTGAAAGGAAGTCGGGGTTTTGGCATCTTTGCAGTTTGTTCCAGATTTGTGGGGCACAGTTAAGGAAAAGATTCATCAGGAAAACAGAAAATGTCCCTCAAATGTCGGATTTTTTTATTAGTACTTAGTACTGGAGTCTGTTTCAGTATTCTTTCTCCCTGTATAAACACATTTGTAGCCGTCATCAGCAGTTCACTAAAAATAGGTGATTTTTTTAAGCTACAGTCCATTTCAGAAGTACTCAAATCTCTTAAACATTGAACATTGCCACCAAGTTCTATCCATCTTACTGGAACAGTATTCAACGTCAATGTCTGGTTGTCACAGAAAAAAGCTCAAGTGGGACGAATACTTTTGGAAAACCGTTCATATTCAATCAGCTGTGTGGCTATTCTGAGTTGCTGCCTGTAAGAACTGAACCATATGAGAACCGTTCTCACCTCTGTGAATCCGTCTTTCAGGGGACTGACCGGCTCTGTAGAAGAGTTTGCAGGGAAGCTGATCTTCTTCCCTTCCTCAAAAGGACGGGTGGGAATCCTGTGGAGGTATCCGTAGCCGATCCCGCATCCAAGGCTAGAGAGATCGGGGAGAACGAAGTCAAGGTAGACTGAGATCTTAACAGGAAGTGGAACGTTGAGGTGACTTTGTGTGAGTTTTGTACCTGCCCTCGCCTCCCCAGGAACCGTTGGGCGTTATGACCACCTCCCTGCAGTTGTCTGTGTCTGTGTTGTAGACGTAGAGCTTCAGGCCCTTTCCCTCGTGGCTCTCTATCAGAGAGAACAGGTCCTCTGACTAAAGACGGCCATGGAAACACAAAGATATCAGACGAAGCGTAAAAACAGAAGCGAAGGTCGACCAATGGCTACGAGAACTTTAAGAACCGACAGCCAACCTCATTCATGACGGTGTCGGCTCCGATGATGTAGTCGGTGTGCGGCCGCAGGCCGGCGAGGGCCGCCGGGGAGTTGGGCTCCACTTCCTGTTTCAGACAGTAAGACCACTTTGTTGGATCGCATCGGCTCGGACGATGATATGCACCCGGGTGTTTCCGCGGCTACCTA
The DNA here is from genome assembly GCF_051168715.1 of Poecilia mexicana. Taxonomy (NCBI): domain Eukaryota; kingdom Metazoa; phylum Chordata; class Actinopteri; order Cyprinodontiformes; family Poeciliidae; genus Poecilia; species Poecilia mexicana. Next base: position 23,886,198 of record NW_028263386.1, on the reverse strand, counting down.
CCAAGACGTGCCACACGTTCTCGTTGGCCCCTTCGAAGCTGCAGAAGCGGATGGACACCCCGAGCAAACCCTGGCCTCCCCACAGGTTGCTGGGAGTCACCGTGGTCTCCCGCAGCTCCAGGGTCTTTGAAGAGTACACCAGCATCTTTACTGGTTTCTCCACGTTGGCTTTGAGCAAGTCCTTCAAGGTGTCGTTGTCTTTGTTCTGGAGGGAAATGAGACGAAGGTGAAGGAAGGTAGACAAATGAGTGAATGGGACTTTCACGGGGAGAACATCCTAAGTTTTGGAGACAAAAAAGGGGTAAACTAGACAAACATTTAATGTAACATTGGGTATAAAACTATAAATGTGCTATTGGTGTGAACATAACGCGACTAAAAGAACTAAACTACCGAGAAAGACATTCAATACGACTCGACGCGGAGCGCTCCTTCTCGCCCATTTCTTAGTCCTGGTTCTCTTCACAGACTGCTTCCATGCGTTTCATTACAACTGAAAGTAACTGAGACTCACGCAGTTTAACTACATGCACCGTGTTTGCATGCGTTTTATTGTGTCTTGTAAGCTCATGTGAACTAAACACCTGTAAGAGCGTATGACATATGAAAATAAAGACTACTGCTACACCTCAGCTGCAGCACACAAATAAACATATTTGAAGGAGGAATTTGATTGGAAGTATGCACAAAACATCCTCAAAAGAAATCTGACCACTTGCCTTTTGTGCCAGAGGCAGATTGTTTTTGAACGGTGGTTTTCTTTAAATTTTCAACAGCAAATCAGCTAAGAAAAAAAATGACCATAATACACCGAGCTACGCTGCAACAAATACAAATAGCACAGAGAAATCTCCCTATTGAATTTTGAGTTTATCATGACTGAAAATTTGTTCTGCAGGACGCGATGAGTTAAGCTTCTTACCAATCTGTTGTTGTTGATGGAGACGATGAAGTCAAAGAAAGGCTCCAGTCCTGCCCGATGACCTGGTGAGTTCTCCTGAACCTGTGGCGAACATGACAGACAAACTTAGAGTCTGGATGAACCGCAACTCACACACTTAAAAAAAAAAAAAAAGGAACAAATCCTTTAGTTTTGTCAGATCAAAATTGACGAAAAACAAGTCTGTCAAGTGGGACTTTCGTTTAGTGGCCAAGCTCTTAAATTGTTGTGAATGTTTATGAAGTATGAGACAAGTTATTGGCTGTCCTTCTGTTTGGGCTAATCCAACTCAAGAGTGTCCATAACTCAATTTTAATGAGCTAAATTGAGGTGCACGGCTTTAACTGCGAAGTTATGTTTTCTCATTTGGCGAAAGACTAAAAGTCCACGGAGCTAAGAATGCAACGTCCGATAATGGATGCAGACTCAAACGCAGCTGTCATTCCTCTCCGGAGCTTTAGCTGCCTCCAGCCCTGCTGATGCCCAGTTTCCGGCTGGAATACCTACTAAAGATTACCTGGAGATATCCAAATGAACGCTCCAGACCACATCAGACACTTATACGACTCTAAAACACACGGAAATCCCTTAACATGACATTGTGTTTTCCAAACGGAGGCCGCAGAGACGGACCCCGGCCTCTCATCAGTACTCCAAGCCAGAAACTCTCTCCCTTCTACCCGGATGCTAAGCTAGCAGCTAGCAGGCTACAGGTGATTCAAACTCACCCGGAGGACGTGGTAACCCTCTGAGCCTCCACCTGGTATCTCCACGCTCTGAGATGCTCCCATGCTTTGTGTTTTAGGGGCTTTACGGGGATCTTCTAACGGACAGTTCCCCGGCGGAGGTAAGAAACCTAAACACTTCCACACACCGGGTACACGTCGCCAAATCACTAGCCTTGTAATGCGCAGGCGCTGTTACGTGGCAGGAAATAACGCCCTTTTCTGAAAATTTCAAATATGTAGAGTGCTAAAAGTGCCACAATGTGAAATAAATACATAAGTATTTAAACATTTCATAGTTAAAATAAAATCGGAAATAAGTTTTTAAAAGCGCCTTGGAGAAATCTGTGAGTATGGAAAAGTGCTATGTAAATGAGGTCATTTTATTTAGTAAATTAATTTTATAATGTAAATTTTCAAATGGCAACTGTGACTTTTGTAAATTACAGAAAATATAGTACATAAAATCTTACATATATTATTTTTTTGAAATGTGTATTTATTTTATAGCTCCTCAATGAACGTAAACTAAACAGTTCTCTGTTTGAAGACCAAAAACAATATATTTTTGCTGTCAAGCTATTTCTAAAGTTTGCTTTAGATAAGCAGTGTCGAAACTTGGGCCAAAATGGTCACCTCGAAAGTATTCATATGTCACAAAATATACTCATAAAAATAACTGTGACTTTTTTAATCTTTTAATTTTTTTAGTTAAGTGTTCAACAATAAACTAAGCTAGTAATATTTTAATTAAAGAAATAAATTAGGCTGGATTAGTTAGAAAAGGAGGTGTAAATTCTTCTAGATCCAGAACTTAGCCTTACCAATTATGGACTTTTGAAGCTAACTGTGTGACTATGACTCACAAATGTTGGTTGAGACATAATTCCTCTCACACTAATGATAATGTTAGATTTGTTTTGATAACTCTCTGGTGGATGAAGTGTGAATTACACTTGGTTCAGTAAAACAGACGTGTACATTTGGGCAGACTGCAATTTTTTATTTACTGAATTTTGCTGATAAATTCATCAAATAATCTTTATCCCAAGCCAGGTTGTGCAATAGTATGGAAGCCCATTTCCGCCACTCTGTTAAAAAAATAAAAAATAATTATCTCATAATAATGAGATACTATCTCATTATTACGAGATAGTATCTCATTATAATGAGATACTATCTCGTAATAATGAGATAGTATCTCATTATAATGAGATAACTTGAGTTGGCCCTATAGTTTGAGATATGCTCAACTTGATAGAAAGAAATGGATATTGATAATATCATTGAGAAATACTTCAGAAGTGGTTTTACGAATCTTGAAATCTTGCGAGTTTTGGAAGAAACCCATAATGTTAAATTAAGTCTCCGGACACTGGAGAGAAGACTGCAAAAGAAGCGCCTGTGGCGTAGAAAAAACAAGACAGATGTTGCAGAAGTGGCCTCTTTTATTGAGGAACAACTACAAGGATCTGGGAGACAGCACGGCTACAGGTGGATGCACCAGAAATGTTGGATGGCTGGCATAGTCACAGACAGGGAAACAGTACGTCTTTTGATGCGCTTATTGGATCCCAACGGGGTTGACCTGCGTGCACAAAATCGCTTGAGACGACGCTTATATGTCAGTCGGGGACCAAACTACGTCTGGCACATCGATGGGTATGACAAATTAAAGCCTTATGGGATATGTATTAATGGATGCATAGATGGCTTTTCGAGGAAAATGATCTGGCTAGAAGCCTATAAGACCAATAGTGACCCTCACATTATTGCTGGCTATTTCATTGACGCTGTGATGGAGTATAATGGATTTCCACAGAAGATACGAATGGATCATGGCACAGAGAACACTCATGTGGCGGCGATGCAAAGATTTCTGCACAACAACGAGAATGAAAATGGTTTTGACTCTGTTATTCTCGGTCCGAGTACAGGAAATCAAAGGATAGAGCGATGGTGGTGCACTTTAAGAAGTGAATGTGCCCAGTTTTGGATGGACCATTTCGACCAGGTTAAAGCCGATGGCTATAACCATTATAATGAGCCTATGGCTCATTATAATGAGATAGTATCTCATTATAATGAGATACTATCTCGTAATAATGAGATACTATCTCGTAATAATGAGATACTATCTCATTATAATGAGATAGTATCTCATTATTACGAGATAGTATCTCATTATAATGAGATAATTATTTTTTATTTTTTTAACAGAGTGGCGGAAATGGGCTTCCATACAATAGAAAAGTGTGTTTAGGCTTACTAGTGTTTTCTGTACATGATATAAGTAGACAACACGCGAGCAAAGCTCTGTGCTTGTATTTTTGATTATGCAAAATGGAATAAATGTAATATAATGTACTTTTTACTTAAACACTGGATAAAAGCTCCTGAGACAGAGTTGTAAAAGTATAAGTATTTAAATGTATTTGAAACACTGCAAGATAAACAGAAAAAAATGTTACTTTAAAAATATATGTTGAAATTGAATTTCTTACACTGATTTCACATTGCAAAATAGGTGCTAGGAGAGTCATGGGACTGTGCAGCAACAGATATTTAGCTGTATTTGAAAACACTGTAATGATGAAAAAGGAACAGCTGGTCAAAAACATCTTTTGACGAGGCCTGTCACGATAACAAATTTAGCTGAGCGATTAATTGTCTCAAAAATTATTGCGATAAACGATAATATTGTTTGACGGCCATTTTAAACTGATGTAATGGTAATGACATGATAGTGCAAGCACATCCTGCCAAAAATAAAGACACTTTATTTTCAAAAGAACATTTAACACAGGAACTGGTAAACAAAATAAACAAAACAACCAAAAACAAAATGGACTCTCAGTCCCTGTTAAAAAAACAAAAAATGCACTGGAATAAAAACTAAACACAACATAAAACCAAAGTGGAAATAAAAACTACATTCAACCAAAAGAGTATAGATTATGAAGTCTGTATACTATATTGCCCTTCAATAATCATTAGATTTAGATAGATAGAGAAGATTGATATATCTGATTACCTGATGCAATGGTTCACTTCTGCCTTACTCAGTGGAGAGCACCGGAGTTGAGACTTTTTTCATCAATAGAAAGAAAAAAAGGCAGGAAGAAACGATAAAGCCGATAAATTAAAACGAGGTCGATCATTTTCATTTATTATGCGATTTATTGTTTATCGCCACGGGCCTACTTTTGACTCAATTTCAATCTTGTTTGAGGAAAAGAAGCATCAATAAAATATTCAGCATACTGAGATGACAACTGCTAGATGGCGCCATTGGGCTTTTAATGTCACCTTTGAGTGCAGCTGTACCTTATATTTGTGTGCAGGCTTTAATTTTTTGGGTTGCTGTTCAACAAAAGAAGTGCTGCTTATTCCGTAAGCACACAAGCTGGTTTTAAATCTCACTCCTTAGAAACTGACATCATATATTCCTTCTCAAGATTAACATTATTGTCTGAAAATAACTTTAGACAACATTTTATTACAAAGCAAAGAAAAGCAACACTAAGAAAAACATAACATCTACTAAACAAGGAAATGAACAGCAAACCAAACTTGCACAGATGAAACAAATGAGGATGAATAAGAAAACCAAAACCCCGGTACAAGAACAGTGAAATAGCTCATCATCAGGACTAAAGAATAAACTGTGAAACTAGACATGGACTGGCATGGCAAAACCTGATGAGCAGCGGAGTTTTTGAGGCAAGGAGTTTCAAAAACCATTTTTTCCTGGTAAGAAAGTTATCCTGAATAATTCTTGTTGTGTTTAGTCAATTCTAGTTTTAAGTCTTTTCATATTCAATATGCATATGACACATATTCACTACCCTGTACTTATTATTTGAGTAATTTTATTACGAAGTATCGCTACTCTTACTTGAGTGAAATTTCTGGATTCTCAAAACCAAACATGTTTTAACCAAAAATTCACCAGACACACACCTGCAGTTTTTGTTGATATTTCATAAGTTTTATATTGAAGGAAACTGGTTTGGAAAATAGCTAATGTTATGTTTTTTGTTACTTGTATGAATTACTGTCATTTTGGTCAAGATGCAAGAAACATCCAGGATACACTGTCAAGTGTTGAACCTCCTGGTTCTGCTCCAGACTGGTCCACACAGTCCAACAATAGTGACTGACTCTGCTGTTTCTTCTAGCAGCCCTGTGAGAGCAACTCGCTGTGGAAGACCTGGTAGAAGGCCAAGACGTTACATGGACTCAACTTGATTTTACACATTTTGTTAAAAAAAAGAAAAAAAAAATGCAGAAAGGGAGATGTGATGTATATTGAAAAACATTGTAATCATTTGGTGCTGCCAGTAGGTGGCACTGTGATGTGCCACCTACTGGCATATCAAACGATCCTGTTTTAGCTTAGGATCCACATGCACTGCACTTAGTGATTATGGTGGGGTGCTATCTGTGTCACCCCGTCAGGGGGGCTGTTAGAATAAATAATTCAGTGTTTTCCTCTATCTCTTTTAGCTGCTTGCATGTTCATGTATACACACACAAGGATAAAGGAAATGACACATTAGGGAACGCCCTCTTTAGGGCGTGGCTTAGATAAAACCCTACAAAAGGAATCAGAAACTGTTGTTAGACACTATTTTGATGTGTTGTCCCATAAAGAAACATGGAATGGGAATGCATTTTGGTTGTAATAAATGGGATTGATGATTTCAACTCACAAACTCTTCTGGAACCTAATTTCTTTATAGATATCATGATTTTTATACATTAATTTCCTTCTCAAGGTACAGAGGAAGAAAATTAATGTCAGCGTTATTGTAGTGTTGTTATCTTGAGAAATAATGAGCTTTGGTTAAATATAAAACATACTTTAATCAGTTTTTGTTAATATGTGAATGCCACCGGTCTTAAATGTCATTGTTATGTCAGCGTGCAGCCTGGTGAGTGTGAGCAGATAAAACATATAGAGAAAAGACCTTTTGTCAATAACAGTGTTCCTTATGAATTTCTTGTAACATTTCTTGTCTATAAAATGACAAGATTCATAGTTTCATTTATGAAGGGCATATTAGTTCCATTAGTCTTTTTGTTTTTAACAATGTAACATCAGGGCTTTTTTATAATTTATGTATATGTGTCCTTAACTTGATCTTTGTTAGCACATTAGCTCCACTTTACACCAAACTAACTTTTAGCCACATAAAACACATGTTCTTTTTTTTTCGATTAGCAGATGAATATGTAATCACATCTCTACTTAGCCAAGTCACAGACTGTTACTCACCAGTTCGTCTTGCTACTTCATGCTCCTCATCCTTTCTACTTGGTTTCCTCATGGTCTCTTCATGTCTGGTTTGGGTAGATTTTTATTCCTTGGACTTTGTTTTGCTTTGTGAATTTGATTTTTAATTAAATCTACAACAGAACTTTTCCGTCTCCTGCATGCTGCATTTGGGTCCACACAATAACCACACACTGTTGTTGTTTGAGCTTACGGGCCAAACAACAGTTCAGATTACCCACCCTTCTTGGAGTCCTTAGAGGGGGTACTGGAGAGTGCCCCTCCTGGGGACTCCCTTGTTCTACTGGGTGACTTCAACGCTCACATGGGCAATGACATGTGAGACCTGGAGGGGCATGGTTGGGAGGAACTGCCCCCCTGATCTGAACTCGAGTGGTGTTCTGTTGTTCCTCGTCGCGAACACCATGTTCAGGCATAATGGTGTCCATATGTGCACTTGGCACCAGGACACCCTAGGCCGCAGTTCGATGATCGACTTTGTCATCATATCTTCGGATCTTCGGCCATATGTCTTGGACACTTGGGTGAAGAGAGGTGTGGAGCTGTCCACTGACCACTACTTGGTGGTGAGTTGGTGGGGGAGGATGCTGGTCAGACCTGACAAGCCCAAACGTGTTGTGAGGGTCTGCTGGGAACATCTGGCAGAGTCCCGTGTGAGGTGGAGCTTTAACTACCATCTCCGAACTTCGAACACGTTCCAGGAGAGGTGGGGGACATTTAGTCTGAGTGGACCATGTTCCGTGCCTCCATTGCCGAGGCAGCTTATCGGAGCTATGGCCGCAAGGTTGTTAGTGCCTGTCACGGCGGCAACCCTCAAACCCGTTGGTGGACACCTTCGGTGAGGGATGCTGTCAAGCTGAAGAAGGAGTCCTCTGGATTGGCAGACTGGGGTGGTGGTCCCCCTGTTCAAAAAGGGGGACCAGAGAGTGTGCTCCAATTACAGGGGTGTCACACTCTTAACTGATCCATGCTATTCAGGGGTCCTGGAGAGGAGGGTCCATTGGATAGTCAAATCTCGGATTCAGGAAGAGCAGTGTGGTTTTCGTCCTGGTCGTGGAACACTGGACCAGCTCTACACCCTCAGGAGGGGCCTGGAGGGTGCATGGGAGTTTGCCCAACTGGTCTACATATGTTTTGTGGAAGGCGTTTGACTGTGTCCCTCGGGGAGCCCTTGGGGGTTCTCTGGGAGTATGGGGTACCGGGCACTTTGATACGGGCTGTCAGGTCCCTTTATGACCGGTGCCAGAGTCTGGTCCGCATTGCCGGCAGTAAGTCAGGCTCGATTCCAGTGAGAGTTGGACTCCGCCAAGGCTGCCCTTTGTCACAGATTCTGTTCATTACTTTCATGGACAGAATTTCTAGGCGCAGCCGAGGTGTAGAGGGGATCCGTTTTGGTGGCCTTAGGATCACATCTCTGCTGTCCTGGGATGATGAGGGTGATGTGGTCCTGTTGGCTTCATCAGATCGTGATCTGCAGCTCTCATCTCACTGGAGCAGTTCACAGCCGAGTGTGAAGCGGCCGGGATGAAGATCAGTGCCTCCAAATCCGAGGCAATGGTCTTGAGCCGGAAAAGGGTAAAGTGCCTTCTCCGTGTCGGGGGCTGGAGGGTGCCCTGCCCCAAGTGGAGGAGTTTAAGTATCTCAGGATCTTGTTCACGAATTAGGGAAGAAGGGAGCGGGAGATTGACAGGCGGATTGGCGCAGTGTCTGTCGTGAAGCGGGCGCTGTACCGGTCCATTGTGGTGAAGAGAGAGCTGAGTCAAAAAGCAAAGCTCTTGATTTACCGGTCGATCTACGTTCCCACCCTCATCTATGGTCATGACTAAAAGAATGAGATCACAGATACAAGCGACTGAAATTGGTTTCCTCCGCAGGGTGTCTGGGCTCTCCCTTAGTCCCTTAGAGATAAGGTGAGAAGCTCGGTCATCCGGGAGGGACTCAGAGTAGAGCTGCTGCTCCTTCACGTTGAGAGGAGCCAGTTGAGGTGGCTTGGGCATATGGTCAGGATGCCTCCTGAACACCTCCCTGGTGAGGTGTTCTGGGCACGTCCCACCAGGAGGAGGCCCCAAGGAAGACCCAGGACACGCTGGAGGGTCTATGCCTCACAGCTGGCCTGGGAACGCCTTGGGATTCCCCTGGAGGAGCTGGAAGAAGTGGCTGGGGAGAGGGAAGTCTGGGCCTCCCTTCTGAAGCTGCTACCCCCACGACCCAATCCCGGATAATCGGAAGAAAATGGATGGATGGATGGATGGATGGATGGATGGATGGATGGATGGATGGATGGATGGATGGATGGATGGATGGATGGATGGATGGATGGATAATGCTCTCCTTCTCCCAGCACAGTAATATTGTTCTTTTTCCAAATAAAAAAAGACACCAAATGAAGAAAAGACTATAGCACAAGTTCTGTTTTATTTTCTACCCATTCTGCTCCCTCTCTGGCCTGCCTTAATCAGTTTTTGTTTATGTGTGACTGGCACCCAAGCCTGGATTTTAGCATGGGATTAGCGTATGTTTTCTACGCTGACGTTCCTTCCTTCGGAGGGGCGGGGGGGCACCGATTTATGTTTTCGCATCCACCTGAATAATGTGCAGTTGCGCCACTGGATAATCCGTAGAGTACTGACCCTGCCCTTTGGATAGAAACTGATGAGTTCATGTGGGCTGACTGGGATGAAGAACAAGCAGGGAGCTGTCCAAATATGGATATTAATTTTAAAGCATCGGAACAGGTTTACAAAAAATTCAAAATGACTCTTCTCCAGATTGCGTTTTGAAAGCCAGCTTGCAAGTGGTGAGTACATCCAAACACAGACTGATTTATGGTCCATCCACCGCGGCTGTGTTTTGTATTTTCAACGATGCTAAAAGTCAGTGATGCTTTGAAACGGGTTTCCGTGAGTGGAAAAAAGCAACAGAACAATTCAAAGAGGAGGAAAACAGCTAAAATCACAGAAAAGTAATGCGTCTGCTCTGCTCGCTCGCGCTCAATGCAAAGTTAAAAAAGCTGGTACACTCTAGCTCAGGGGTGTCCAAAGTCGGTCCTCGAGGGCCGGCATCCTGCATGTTTTCTCCCTAGTGGTAGTAACAATCTCCTCAGTAAGTCAGTGTTCTGCTTAGGCCTTCTGATGAGCCATTATTTGATGCAGGTGTGTAAAACCAGGGAGAGAACTAAAACATGCAGGATGCCGGCCCTTGAGGACCGACTTTGTCTCGGGAGGAACTGTCCTAATCATATGGCGAAGGGCCGACTGTACAAATTAGCTCAAGTGCGTCCTGCCCTGCCCTGACACGCAGCTAAAGTTCAGTCATCACAGAATGAAAGTTTTGACCAGTTTTGGCTCTCAGAGGGGAAATAACTTGAACTTGGTAAGGAAATAAACCTGATAATTACAGAGAAAGATATAAAAATTGAAAGAGGGAGGGGGGCAAGTAAAGATAGAAATGAAGAAGTATAAGTAAATACAGTACATAGAGGATGGAGAGAGAACATTGTCAAATTTTTCTTTCTTAGGAAAGCTCTGTTAAATAGACATATTCAAGATGTTCACATATTTACTTAATAACTACTAAGTATATTTTGTTTGTAGTAATGATCTTTACATTCATTACAGTAATCAGCTGTTCTACAGACAGATAGCAATTTTTTTTAAAAGCACCTGAAAACCTGACTTGGTGATTTTTTTGTGTGTGTGTCTGTGCCACAGGTGTCAAACTCCAGTCCTCAAGGGCCGGTGTCCTGCAACTTTTAGATGTGCCTCTGCTGCACCACACCTGAATAGAATAATTAGGTCATTAGCAGGACTCTGGTGAACTTACCTACACAAGGAGGAGGTAATTAAGCCATTTCATTCCAGTGTTTTGTACCTGTGGTACATCTAAAAACTGCAGGACACCGGCCCTCGAGGACTGGAGTTTGACACCCCTGGTCTGTGCAAAGTATAGTGAAAAAAGTCACTAAGTTGGCGACCATAGGGTGACTGATGTAAAACTTGCATGGAGAGGTGACCTGGTGGACGGGACTGTCTATCAGCCCTCTCTCCTAGTGGACAGTCAGCGTTTTGTGAACTTGTAGGTATATAAGGTTGGTGGATAGGATTAATACCATAAGTAAGTCACAGTGGCTAAATCCCAGCTACCCACACCTTCCTAACTCCAGCGCTTATGTCATCGATCTTAAATGTTATGGTTATGTCAACGTGCAGCTGAGTGCGTGTGAGCAGATAAACCAGATAGTGAAAAGACAAAGAGTCCTTTTGTCTATAACAGAGTGTTCCTCATGAATTTTTTTGTAACATTTCTTGTCCATAAAATCACAAGATTCATAGTTTCTTTTATGAAGGACATTTTAGTTCCATTAGTCTGTTTGTTTTTCACAATGTAGCATCATGGCTTTTTTCTATTTTTTTTGTACTTCCGTTTTGTCTTTAACTTGATCTTTGTTAGCACATTAGCTCCACTTTACACCAAACTACCTATTTGGTAGTTTGTTCTCCCTTGACCAAAACTCATTGCAAGCTTGTCCACTGCAAAAACAGTTCATAAGCTTATCTTTAGTGTAATCTAGTTTGTAGTGCAGATTTCTCAGTTCACTTGAGATAAGGCTAAGCTACCTTACAAATAACATGGCAGCAAAATGTAGGAGCTGCTTGTTATTGATGAAAAAGTTCATGTTTTATTGGCTAATTATTTAAGTTATAAGAAAGGAATGTTTGATTTTTAGTTAAATAATCTGTCAAAGGAACAATGACGTTTTTCAAGTTTCTTTAGAACGACGAGATGTTGCATTTCCTCTGTGTGCAGATCAGTGTCTATGCTGTGATTGGACAGATCAATGTCTATGCTGTGATTGGACAGATCAGTGTCTATGCTGTGATTGGACAGATCAGTGTCTATGCTGTGATTGGACAGATCAGTGTCTATGCTGTGATTGGACAGATCAATGTCTATGCTGTGATTGGACAGATCAGTGTCTATGCTGTGATTGGACAGATCAGTGTCTATGCTGTGATTGGACAGATCAGTGTCTATGCTGTGATTGGACAGATCAGTGTCTATGCTGTGATTGGACAGATCAGTGTCTATGCTGTGATTGGACAGATCAGTGTCTATGCTGTGATTGGACAGATCAGTGTCTATGCTGTGATTGGTGGCTTCCTGTCTAGCAAGAAGTTGTGAACAGAGTTTAAAAGCTGCTGCAGGACTGCAGACATTCACAGGAAACTGGACCAGCAATGGCTCTGCTGAAGGTTCATCTGCTGCTGCTGCTGGGTGAGTCGGACACACTGGAGACACTTCCACTGGTTTCATAGGCTGCTGCTCTCTGTGCATCTCAAACTTCCCTCTGATTATGTTTCAGACTGAAACTTTCTTTGCATATAAATTGTGATGCTTTTCAATTTTTAACTGTTTATCCTTCTTCTGTTCCAGCAGCCATGTTTGCACCTGATTTCTGAATAAAGTCCTCCTTTTTCTTCTTCAGGTGTTTCAGTGAACTCAGTTGTTTCTCTGCAGAAGAGAATCATTGGAGGTCATGACTGTGATGACAAGGAGCGTCTTTATTTTGTTCGGCTGGACGACACCTATGGAGAGCAAAAGTATTACTGTGGAGCATCTCTGATCCACCCTGAGTGGATCTTGACTGCAGCTCACTGCTGGAAGTCAGAGGCAGGATGGTAGGAAAGAGACATTAACACAGTTTGATCTGCAGATGATCAGGTTTTCTGTGTGTTCATTATAATTTAACATTTTCTGCAGGTATAACGTAGCAATATCAAAAGTTCGTCCACGGACTGCTAAACAGCAGAATCAGGTAATCCGACAGCCTCCTGTGATCTATTCTTCTGGCCAGTACCACGACATCATGTTGCTGAGGCTTTGGAGACCAGTAACAGACATCCCACCTGTTCAGCTACCAAATTGCAACAATCGTCTCAAAGTGTAAGTCTTTCTCTGATCAAAATCATGACTTCAGGTTTTCTGTCTCCACTCCTCCAGTCCTGCTGCCTCTGCTTCAGCACACCTGAGTCAGGTAATCAGGTCACCAGCAGAACCAGAACCCGTTTAGCTCAGGTGTGTTGGACCAGAGACGCATGTAAAGGACGCAGGAAGTCGTCACTGAGGACTGGAGGTGGACACTTCAAGTCCTTCATGGATTTATCTTCTGTTCTTTCAATGTGCTTGTTAACAATTAATTTTCTACATTATCTTGTATTTTTACATTTTATTTTTATTGCGTTTCAGAGGCGATACAGTTCAGCTGGCAGGAGAGGGAGGAACGACAACCGGCCCCAATAATCTGCGAAGTGAGAGAAATCTTGAAGTTATGAGAATAAAATCTTTGTTTCTGTAAGAGTGAATAACATGTCAATGATTCTCATGTTTCTCTGCAGTACCCATGCCTCCTGGTTCATCCCGTCTTCAGTGTGTTGACATGAACGTTGTTGCTGTTTCCCAGATTAAGCCGGGAAGTGGGCATGTATTTCATATTCAAGCACCGAACAAGGATATAAGTTTTGTAAGTTTGTTTCTTCATTGTCTCTCTAAGGTGATTAAACAAATTTTCTGTTTTACAACATAAATCAATATATTGATACATATTTTTCTACAGGCTGACTCTGGTTCAGGAGTGATCTTCAACAACATGATTTATGGTATCATTTCTCAAGCTCCACTAACCTATGCATTTCTGGGTCCTATTGTTGTCATGGATGTGTGTGAATACATGGATTGGATAAAACAAACAATTGTGCTTAAATAAAATAATCATGAAATAAAATTCTCATCAAACTTCCTCTCAGATATAATTTCATATCTGAGTTTGTTCTACAGGTTTGTTGAATTTGGATGAATGAATAGTTTTGGTTTTTCTCATCTGACCTTGACCTCCTAATGGAGCTTTCTCAATAAATGAATGAAAAAGAATCATTTCCTGGCTGATTGTCTTTACATTCATGGCTCAGTTTGATCAGTTAATATTTTCCCTGAACTGGGTTTAAAAACGTGACATGAGTTCTGAGTAACATGAAGAGGAACACCAGAAGCAATGTATTTATTCAGTTTTTGTCTTTCTTTTACAGCAGAAATGAACATGCAGCATCTAAACTCTGCAGCTCTGAAGATACTATTCATGATTTAGTTCTGGAGAACTTTAGACTCCAACTCCGGCCCCAATAATCTGCCGGAGTTGGAGTCTCCTGAACGAGCTGTACACAAAAATAATGAAACAGAAGTCACACGATACAACAATTAACATAATAAAATCCTAATAACTTAAAAATTAATAACAAAACACCACATTTTTAATAAGAAAACATGAAATAACGTTCAAAAATGAAAAACAATTTAAAAGTCAAAATTTGGAAAGAAAGAGAAGTTTTAAGAAAAATATTTTAAAACAGATCAAACTAATTAATGGTAGCTTCCACAAATTTAACATAAAAAAAGCTTTTTTTCATTGTATATAGAAAGCGACATGGTGAACACAGTTTGAGTATTGCGACACTGTAAAGTGTTGTGACCAGCAGGGGGAGATCTTTTTAAAAGTTATGTCCAAGACGGATCCGAACACTATGGAAGCCCATTTCTGCCACTCTGTTAAAAAAAAAAAAAAAAAAAAAAGTAAATTATCTCATTATAATGAAATAATTTATGATATTTTTTAATAGAATGGCGGAAATGGGCTTCCATAGGTGTCAGGTTACATTGTGTTGCATTCAATGTTATCGGAAAAAAGAGATTCATGCGCTTAATGTCCGATTTGCCATAACTATTTATTGAATTCATAGTCGCCAGCTGGGGTGGCAAGGCTCTCATTTGGGGTGGTAACCCATGCCACCCCAGTAGATCCCCCCCTGAACGTAAACGACCTGGATGACAGACAACCGACCCCACACCCGTAAAACTTGTATCATTTGCCACAGTCCTCCACGTTTGCCTCAGTCCTTGCACGCACAAGGGTTAAATTTGCAAGCGATTTTAGAAACGAAACAAGCGTCACAGGATATGACGTTTTCGTCGCTCGGCGCCATGTCTGGGGTCCACAGACCAAAACAAACTATTCAGAACACCGGTGTTTTCATTGTGTTACCAACCGCAGTAAAGTTGTTTTCAAGTTGGATACTGGATAAACCGAGCTCCACGGAGTAAGAGACGTTCAGCTCAAGGTTGATCCGATTTATGAACGCTAATTTCGGCCAGCTGTTCTTAAGTCTCTCCACAAGCGCTCGGAGTTTCACATTGCTGCTGTCAATTTCCGAACACTCCTGTGCATAAATGCTTTGTCTTGTGACCAACTGATACCAAAAAGTGGACATTCATGCTATTACACGAGGCACACTATCTTCTATTAAAATTTTAAGTCATATTCAATAATTTTAATATTAAATGTTTTCTTCAGTAGCTTCCAAATTGTGTCCCATTAACTCAATCTGCTTGAAATTGTTCTACTAGATTGTATAGATGAGGCACACTCACCTTTATTACATTTGAACACCTTTTATATATTTTTTTACGGAAGAGGATTAGGGCCACTGAAAAAAAAAAAAAAAAAAGTCAGAAAAAAAAAATTCTCCGAATTCAGAGGGAAAAAAGTAAAAAAAAAAAAAAATTGTGGCCAAAAAAATTTTTTTTTCTGAATTCAGAGGGGGGAAAAAATCAGTGGCCCAATTTTTTTTTTTTTTTTTTTTTTTTTTTTTTTTTTTTTTAAAAAAAAAAAAAAAAAAAACTTCCGACCCAGACAAGCAACCAGCTTCAGACCCACAGATGCGAGTTGTGGCGAACAGCTAACTAGCGTTCTGGAGAAAGATGTCTGATTTAAGTGAGTTTTTGCGTGCCAGAGGAGTCCCCGAAGCTTCCATTGCACTAATGGAAGAACAAAAGGTGAGTAAATCAAATGAGATAGTTTGGTCTCTAAATACGAACGGTTATGGCTAGTTGTTAGCATGTTTGTTAGCTTACGCGGTTATAGGAATAAGCGTGATTTACAATGTTAAATCACACAGCTGAATAAAGGATGTAACAGCTGTTGATTGCTGGAATTGTCCCGTAAGTGTTTGATGCGTTTATTTTATTGTTTTTCTGTTTGAATGTTTTATAATGAAACTAAGGTTAGCTGTATGTCAGCCACCTTCTAAATAAGATGTCTGCTGTGTTAAACTGTGTAACTTTTAGTTCAGTATATATATATATATATATATATATATATATATTTAAAAGGAGAATGTATGACTTACATCGATCTGGTGCAAGTCATACAGCCACCAACTAAAGTGCATATCTATGTTATTTTGTCTTATGTTTGTGTTACAGTGTTTAAAAAAGTTACATTATGAAAATCACGAAATAATACAATCTTAAGGGTAACTTTAACATCGATTTGCAGTGTAAATAATTGTCCTTTCTCATCTGTTTGTGTGCAGATTGACTGTGATGTCGCAGCAAAGCTGGAAAATTATGGAGACGGAATTGCTGTTTTCCACTACTGCTGAAGCAAAAAACTGTCCAAAAAAGAAAAAAAGGCCTTCTGCTGAAGACTGTTCCCTTCTTAAAGTGAAAGAAGCTAGAAAATGTCAGATTTGGATGATATCATTAAGCTTTACTTCAGACTGTCTTTAAGTAACAAAGAAATCCTTCACATTTTAGCGCACAGTCATCATACTATATTAAGTAATCGAACTCTAAAAAGAATTTGCAGAAGACTTGGGCTGTTTAGAAGAAAGAATCAGTCCGACCTCGAAGAAGTGCTGGCTTTTGTCCAACAACAAATAATGACTAATGGACAAATGCAAGGTTATCGGTGGCTACATCTTCGTGCGGTTCAACGTGGATTTGTGGTGTCACAAGACACTGTGAGACATTTAATCAAATTGTTTGACCCAGAAGGTGTGGAACTGAGACGAGCACGACGGTTGAGAAGACGTCAGTACAATTGCAGAGGACCAAATGCGCTCTGGCACATGGATGGCTATGATAAACTAAAACCTTATGGTATTGCTATCAGTGGTTGTATAGACGGTTTTAGCCGACTTGTTTTATGGATGGAGGCTTATACCACAAACAGTGACCCCAAATTGATTGCAAGTTATTATTTGAAAACAGTTTTATGCGTCAACGGATGTCCAGAGAGGATACGTGCTGACAGAGGTACAGAAAACATTTGTGTTGAACAAATGCAGATATTTCTGCGGCGAAACCACACAGACAGTTTTGCAAGGGACAAAAGTTTCCTTTATGGAAGAAGTACATCCAACCAGCGCATAGAAGGCTGGTGGTCAACCCTCCGCAAACAGAGTGCGCAGTTTTGGATGAACTTATTTCAAACCTTCCTGGATGATGGTCACTTTACAGGAGACTTTTTGGATAAAAGCCTTATCCAATTCTGCTTTCTTAATCTTATTCAGGTAAAAGTGTTTACTGGTTCACTGTAATGTCTCTGTTTTAAAAAGTATTAAAAGCAAATCTGGTATGTTTACCAGAAATAATAAAAGCTTTTGTATATTTTACCAGTTTACATAACAGCACCTTCTCAGCACATAAGCATTAAGCACATCAGTTTTTATGTAAAATGGTTGAAATTACTTGGGAATCTGTTCCCCTACACTTCCTTAGGTATAGTTTCAGAAATAAGTTTTATCCATTAATTAATAATTTTACAATAGATTGGGGAATCATTTCACACACAGAATAAAATGTTTTGGAATTGCCATTTTGTTCTTGTTGCTTGGTTTTAATTAGAATTCACTTTCTATATCTGCTGATTAATATAAGCCTCATCTTTAGCAAAAGCTACTATTACATATTTAGTTTCATACATTTATACTCTGATGATTTTATGCAGGATGACCTGGATGATGTTGTGAACACATGGAACTCGCACAAAATCCGGCCAAGTGGAGGTGCAGTATCGGGTCGACCAGTGGTGATGTACTCATTTCCAGAGCTGCACAGGGCAGAGGATAGACTCAAACCTGTTTCTATGGAGGAGGTCGCTGTGTGTATGGAAGAGTGTACACCAAAAGGCCAATATCCCTGTGATGAAACAGTCTTTGAACTTTGTTGTCTGCTTATGGTAGAAAACAACTGGGCGCCCCCAAGAGATCCGCTTATTGCCGCTGATTTGTATATAAGGTTAAGAGAAGAAATACTTCAAAGTATTTAGCAACTTTCAGTGTGCATAAAGATAATTAAAAAAGTGTTGCTGTTTATCTCAGTCCTGCCATTGGATAGTTTTTGCATTGTCTGATAGGTGCCCTCTGCACTGCATTTAAAGACATTTTGTGAGCAAGAAAACATATTTTTGATGTCATTCTGCTAGAACATGAAAGTTTATTGCTGTTATAATTTAATTGTAGAGTTCTGATATGACCTAACATTAGTTTTCAAGGTGTTACTGTGCTGATAAAAGAAAAACATACAGTTTGGATGGCATGCTTTTATTTCCCAATCCATAGTTTGTTTTGCTTTCACACTGCTATTAGAAGAAACAATGCTGATGCAAAGTTAATTATTGTTCTATAATCAGTTATGTACCAAATGTCAATTATTTTTAAATGAGTATGCTACTTCATGGAAAATGTATTTTTCTTCAAATGCTGTTCTGTTAAGTTAAAGATATTGACAATGTATGTTTGAGATGTGATCAAAATGGCAGCACAGCAAAAAGGATGTCATAAATTTATAAACCTGTTTTCTGTGAAATACAAATGAACTTCATTGTTTTGTTCACCAAGTGTTTGCATAGTACAGTTGATAACAGATACTTAGGAATTCTTGATAAAAAGTCATATTCAATTTTTTTCTCCCTGTGAAGTTAGATAAGCCAGTAATGAGAGCAAGGAAGCTACACAGCACAGGTCACCAGGCTGGGACTCGAACCTATGATGTCCACGTGCAGGACTGAGGCCTCCATAGATGGGTTGTGCTTTTGCACCACACCACCAGAAGTTTTCTTGTTTTAAGTTAGTTATAAATAAAAAAGTTGTATTTGCTAAATTCCAAAAGAACATGAGAACATTTTTTTAGAGTTTTTATAACTTTCTTCAAATTCAGCAGTTTATTTACTTTGGTTATTAGACCTGTTCAAATGAAAAACGAGCTTAATTTAGATTGAAAACCATAACAGAAAAGTATTGGGTAAAGTAACATTTTATTAGCAAAATATTACAAAAAACATTTGTTTTGCTACTCCAAATAACATGGCCATTAGAATGACCTAACTTTTAAAACAAACTTTGAGATTGAATATAACCTTGTATACACCAGTAAGTTAGTATAAAAGATCATGAACACTGTTGCTTTTGTGGTATCAAAAATAATATGTCATCTCAGATGCAAAGATAGAACAAGTACTAATTGTTAATAAAATACCAAAAATCTGTAACTTGTCGACAACAAGGACATTGGTGCAGGTGTTAGATCAATTGCTCATTTCTGAACATGACAATTTTGCTTGAATTTGATCAAATAACCTCAGCTTTTGCACTGCATTGTATAGTTTCTATTTATAACATTAGGAACAAATGGATTTCTTTAAAAGCTGTGTGAAACAATCACACAGCTTGATTGATGACAGGTGAACAGCACATTTGCTTAGTGACAAGAACATTTATAAAATTAAGGAAAATGTTGAATATTTTCTATAACTTTCTATTGTACATTTGGATTCAACAGCAAATACAAAAGATTAACACCTGAACATTCCTTAACAGATGTGTGTTGAAAATAAAAATGAAAAACAAAAACATTTTCAGACATAAAAAATTCAAAATGAACTGACCCATATTCACCATTTGCAAGTGTTGAAACATTGTATAAGAGTTTCAATATAAATCAGTTTCTTGTTTTATTCCACATCTATTCTAGACCCAATTACTAAATAACAAATAAATTTATAAGTCTTACTCCTTACCAAAAGAGTTTGTGATTTAACTAAACTGTCACTTAATATGTGTTCTACTAAAGAAAGCTTAAAAGCTAGTTTTATTATAACTTTATATGTCTCTAACTATATTTTTCTTGTTACCGTTGAATGTTTCTATCCAGCAGCTGGAGATGTGAGATCAAGTCAAGATGCTTTCGGATGTAATAAACAGTTATTCGTTTGTTTTGTGGCAACTTCATTGTATAATGTGAAACTATAGGTACAATAAAAGAAACTTGAATATTCTTAGCCAAAACTGAGCTTCCAACAGAAATGGGTAACTTCCACCAATTTCTTTTAAACAGGAATAATTTCTCTCAGTTCAAAATACATATTCTTTATGTTTCTTTGCAGTTCTGCTCTACTCTGATTGAACATTTCTAAAGTAGTGCATTCCAGTATGAATCAAACAATGTCCATTACCCAGACATTGCTTTCAAGAACTGCATTGAATTCAGAACGAAAATCTGGGAAGTTTTCATAGCTGTCTGCTATTTTCAGAGTACTTCCACATGTGTGTCCCATAGGTCTTCTAGTGAACTCTGTCATATCTTGAAATTCCACAAATATACTGTTTGTTACAATAAGATCAGATCCAGTGCAAAATCGCAAAAATTTCTGAAGCTTAATGTCATCCAGCTCTCTTATGAATCTTTTGAGATGATTCTCTACTTCCTTTTGCTTTGGATTTAAATCTACAGCAAATTTCAGCAGCTGACAGACTTTTTTGGAAGTTGGTTGCAGGTCTTTGAACAGCTTGTTCAGTGCCTCTGGGCTGAGGGACAGATCTGGGTAGATGATCTCCCTCCAACAGTCAATGACGAACATTGGTTTTTGGACAAGCTCTTTGTGAGCTATTTCATCAAGAATATTAGGAAAACTTTCAGGAGTGATTCTTTTTCTACAGCCATAATTGTCAAGAACTTCCACAAGATCATCAAGGTCAACAGCAGAAAAATTCTTAACTGCCTCCCTCAAAACTTCACATTCTTGGCTGCTCACAAACTGTAGAAAATGTGCTTTAAGATCACTGTAAACATTACTGAAAAGCACCTGTTCAAGAAAAGGGATTGCAATTTTATTTGGAAAATACTGACAGTCTCGGTAGCCTTTCAAAAGGATTCGCCCAACTGCCTTCCATTTTTCAGCGGTAAAGTCATGACGGATGAATGGCACTTTCACTGTTGTACCAAGGGTGCATCGCTCATAGAATTCATTCCAGAAGCAAGTGAGAACATCTCTCAGTAATCCTGAGCCTGTGCCTGCTTCTTCTGTGTTGTCTGGAAGTATGCGTTTTACATTCAGTGTTTTTCTCAAAATCCCTTCATCAGAGAAAGCAGTAATAAGGTCATGTAAAGTGTCAGCATAGCGTACAGTGATTATGATTGCATCTTCTGGATTTGCTGGACTTGGGGGAACCACAAAACCCTCATAGATTAATGTGTCGTCTGTATCTTCCTCAGCATCTAGAATGGGACCAAAAGTAATTTCTGAATCATCTAAAAGTTCTGGACTATGTAGGACTTCAACAGAATTACTCCTGACTTCCACCACCTGCAATGGATTAAATTCACTGCTACTGCTTTCCAAGACAAATACGACTTCAGATGTGTCACTGTTATCTTCTTCTGGATCTTTTGGTTTTGTTGCAATGTAGAAGCGTAACAGTGACAGTCTTGCTGCTTCATACATGTTGCCAATAGTCAGGCCAATGTCTTCAGTAAGGTGGCTCTGTTTAAAGTCCCAAACCTCAAACTCAAAATCTGATTCAGGTCCCTTAGGCGATGTGCCATCAGGAAAAAAAAGGGTCTTTCCTTCTTGAAGAATGTCTTTTAATCCAGCATCAGTGGCCATTTGAATTTTTCTAGTGCCACCTCCGTGCTTCGCTCTCACCTGTTTGGTAGTTTTTCCATCATTATGTATCCATCCAATCTCAACATTTTGTGTTCCCCTTTGCTTCTTTTTCTGTTTTGTACTTTCATGTATTGATGTCTCCTTTGGACTTTCCTTTCTGTTCTTCATTTTCTCACGAAGCTTTTGAAGAAGTCCTTGTTTTCTTTTGGATAATGGTTGTTTGCTTCTGCAGTAGTTGAAAACAGCAATTCTGTCTCCATATGAAGGTAAGTAGTTTTCAAGTGTTGCATCGTCCATGAGACCTATGACCTCACAGTCAATCTGCACACAAACAGATGAGAAAGGACAATTATTTACACTGCAAATCGATGTTAAAGTTACCCTTAAGATTGTATCCTTAGGTCCCTGCTTAAAGCAATTTACTGTTTTGGGGAGAATTACAGTAACAGCAGCAGTAAATGTTCAATTCTCTATTTTACTGAAAAATAGGAAGGACTGGATTGGTTAGCATGCAAGTATAAAAACAGATTCGGAAATATACAGTCTCTTTAAGGTAAAAGGTATCATGCATAAAAACACACAAGGAAATGTTAACAGTTCATTTTTATTACAAAAATTAAACATCACATTAAGTTTGATTTCGTTAAATGAAGCCTACCATTTCTATACCTGTGCAATAAATGTACTGATAGTGTAGCTCAGGGAGTGAGATGTAATTTCAGTCCTGAGCTGACACATCACAAAATGCAGGAAAATTATTTCGTGATTTTCATAATGTAACTTTTTTAAACACCGTAACACAAACATAAGACAAAATAACATAGATATGCACTTTAGTTGGTGGCTGTATGACTTGCACCAGATCGATGTAAGTCATACATTCTCCTTTTAATATATATATATATATATATATATATATATATATATATATATATATATATATATATATATATATACTGAACTAAAAGTTACACAGTTTAACACAGCAGACATCTTATTTAGAAGGTGGCTGACATACAGCTAACCTTAGTTTCATTATAAAACATTCAAACAGAAAAACAATAAAATAAACGCATCAAACACTTACGGGACAATTCCAGCAATCAACAGCTGTTACATCCTTTATTCAGCTGTGTGATTTAACATTGTAAATCACGCTTATTCCTATAACCGCGTAAGCTAACAAACATGCTAACAACTAGCCATAACCGTTCGTATTTAGAGACCAAACTATCTCATTTGATTTACTCACCTTTTGTTCTTCCATTAGTGCAATGGAAGCTTCGGGGACTCCTCTGGCACGCAAAAACTCACTTAAATCAGACATCTTTCTCCAGAACGCTAGTTAGCTGTTCGCCACAACTCGCATCTGTGGGTCTGAAGCTGGTTGCTTGTCTGGGTCGGAAGTTTTTTTTTTTTTTTTTTTTTTTTTCCCCTCTGAATTCTGACGGGAAAAAAAAAAAAAAAAAAAAAAAAAAAAAATGGGCCACTGATTTTTTCCCCCCTCTGAATTCAGAAAAAAAAATTTTTTTGGCCACAATTTTTTTTTTTTTTTACTTTTTTCCCTCTGAATTCGGAGAATTTTTTTTTTCTGACTTTATTTTTTTTTTTTTCAGTGGCCCTAATCCTCTTCCGTATTTTTTAGCTATTTCTGCAGTCAAAATGTTTTATTTTTCTTAGCTTGTAGGTCATGTAACCTATTAACTCAAAATCTGTGTACAATTATTCTATTAAACTATAGATTAGGCATATTTTTATTCCATTTTGACCCCTTTTTTAACCAGAATTATATTTTAAAAAAAAAAGAAAATTCATAAAATGTATTACCTCAGATGATCATCACTTGTTACCCGTAATGTTCAATTGCATAAAATTCTAGGCCAGGATCTATGTCATTACATGTTCACTTACCTGAAATATGTTAAATACAACAAATATTTATTAAAGTGTGGTCTATTTCATAAAATTTGTCACCTTTATTGTTTAATTACACATTAAATGTTTAAAGATGGGCTCTTTCATCTGGTTTGTGTCATGATGTGGCGGTGGACACAAATGCAGCAGGCAGTGGACTTACTTTATGTGGATGTAGAAACAAGGCTGATCTAACAATAAGAACTAAGGAACACAGAGCAAGAGAAACTAGAAGACCTAAACAAAGAAATAACCCAACTAGAATGACACAGAAAGATACAGACTCAGACATGGAACAATAACTGAACCTATGGTGATCAAATTAAGAAATAAACATTACTAGAAACCCTGCAGGGAGGCTGAAATAAGAAATAACTAGAAGGATAAAATAGAATAGTCATTAAAGAAGGCTTGACATGGACTCAGACAAACAAGGAAAAGCAATAATATTATTCTAACTACACTAAATACCATGAACCACTTAAGTGAATTGAAACACAAAGTTAATAAAATGAAAAGCAAAACAAACCCAAAAACCCAGTGTCTTGACAGATGTCTGATTATATAATTGTTTACTTTAATCACATAAAATATTTATTTAAAAATATAATCTCATTACATGTATGTTTATTACCTGAATATTTAAATATCAAATTGTTACTTAAAATGTGATTCTTTTCTTCACGTTTACATGCAACTTGAAGTGCTTGAATCAAACGATTCATGAATGTTTAATACATTAAATTATTAAATGAGAGAACAGCCACTTCCAACTGTACACATATTTCAACACAAATGGTTCCTGTTCCTCTTCAGAGTCTGCAGTCTTGCTGAGCTCCTCTCCTGGGGTTCCTTCCTCCTCAGCCTCTCCAACTTGCTCCTCTTCTGTTGCCTCTGCTACTGTGTTTTCATTATTTATCTCTTCTGGGGTAAATAATGAAATCAGTCTCAGTAACCTGTTGATGGTTTTGCTGTATCGCCTCTTTAATTGACGCCCATGTCGGTCCGATGTTGTGGCGTTTACCTCAGTGACCCACATTCAGCACTGGACCCCAGTCAGGATTGAGCTCATCCATTTCATACGTCGGTTTGCCTTTAAGAGGACATATCAGAACACATCGCTATTAAAGCTGTACATTTGATAACACTAGTAAAATAGTTTACTTCACAATAATGTAATAACCTCGATGTCCACTGACAAAACTCGGACTATGCTACATAAACAATATTAGCCCGAGCTAAACAACAGAAACTGAACGTAAGAACACTCGGACAAAATCATAGAACAACATTATGACACAAAACCAACAAAGCAAATTTAGACACTCACCAGAAAGGAAATGTCTGGAGGAAACTTGTAGGTATCTGGGGATTTTGGAGAACGTGATATCAAGACGTGTCACCGCTGATACCAGGACATTCGTCTTCTTTTCGTTAGCACCGATAGCTTAGCCTCCTCACGTTGTTTCCAAGCAGGATAATAGTGAAACCAAAGTCCGTCTTATATCCTTTTACCGTTTCAGTCGTGTGATCGGACATTACAGACAATAACGTAGCAAGTTCGTACCATAGCTAAATTATTTTAAGTAACTTGGATTGAAAAAATCTGCGAGACTGTTTTTTTTATACTGCGAGACTGTTGTCTATGGACCCCTAAGATGGCGCTGATACCCCTCCGACTAGAGCAGTGACGTCACGCTCCAAAGCTCTATTGGACTTGGCAACAGAATCTCAAAATAGTTCCTGTTTTCCCAGCAACAAAATGCGCATCTCTCTCCTTCCTCCAATGTTTACATTTCTGTCGCTGCTGATACTGTCGCATAGAAACGGCAGTCGCTCCCCAAGAGCTTAGAGTAAATAAAATTACATTATTTTAATTTATTTAAAAATAAATTAAATGATTTTTAAATAATTTAAAAATAATTTAAATTTTTAAATTATTTAAAAATAAAAAAAAAAATAAAAAAATTTAAATTTAATTTTAAAAAAAAAGTTAAAATTTTAATTTTTTTTAAAAATTTCTTTAAATTTCTAGTAACAGTAACATTACTGTGCGTATGTGCGAAAATAGTAATGCAAAGTGATTTCTTTAAGTTACTGTAGTCTGACTACTGGATTTGAAATAGCAACGCGTTAGATTACTCCTGAAAAATGTGGGAGTGACGTCACTGAGCACAGATTTGCTGCTGATCTTTGACCTACGGATCACTTTGACCATCACGGACATATTTGGATTATATAAAAACACTTCATCTGGATTGAATAAACAGACATCCTGCAGATGCAGGAATTAGTTTCACCAACAGAAAGAGATAAATCCCCACCAATGTGTTCCAAGTGAAAACAGACTGTCAGCCTGAGAGTGTTTGTGTTTTCTCTGGCAGTCACAGTAAGGGCTCATATCTTCAAACATCAGCAGGTCAACTTCGTTCTGACTCTCCCGGTTTGATCAGTCAGACCAGTCTGACCTGTTGCACGAAGCAACCAGCAGCTATGTTCTCTGGACTCTTTTCTTTTCATAATACTTTCAGTTTAAACTCACCTGCTCAGGTGTGGCACCAGTCTGGTTCTACTGTGGCTCTTTTGCGTCTCTGTCCGTTGTTCAGACGTTCTTCTTTATTTCTTTGGACCATTTGAAAAACCTGTAAGTTTGCTTTTATTCCAACTTTAAATTTGTGTTCAGGAAATTCCCTGTTTCTTTCTGCCCTCTGATGTTTGGGGAACAGGTTCACTTCTGATTCCAGGTCAAAGTTTAATCTCTCTGCTGTTTGAAGGATAATCTATAGGATTATTAGAACACAGATGAACTGGAATGTCTTTGTTTTCTTCTCTGAACAAACTGCTTCCTTTTTCTTTGCCTTGTATCAAACTCTGGTCTCCACCATTAAAATGAAAGAAAACAGTTGTCTGCTTCTTTCTTTCAAAAATAAAATTAGATTATTGTTACAATATGTCTATTCAGTCAAATTACTAAAGAGTTCATCTTTATTAGAGCAGATAATCCACTTGTAGAGATTAATAATTGTGAAATAAAATAATTCCTGAGCTTTAACTAGAGAGTGGAAATGTTGGACTGATAGAAGTGCAGCAGCTGATGCAGCTTCCTCTGCCTCTCTGCTGTCTGACTGCATTCACCTGACACTGATATGACGCAGAGAAGAAGAGCCAATCAGAGGAGGAGCAGCTGATCTTTTTCCAGCACTAATGATGGATGATCAGAGTTGATGTGCAGATGAAGGATGTATGTTTCCTCTGCAGGTGAAGGTAGAAAGTGTGTGTCAGCCGATGTGAATTCAGCAGCATGGATCAGTGTGAGGACAGAGAGGAGGGAGTCCCTCCCTCTAAAACCACTCTGTGTGGGGAAGATGAGAGCCAGAGCAAAGGTCAGAGGTGAGGTCACCATCTCTAACTGTCCACAGCCCTTTTCACACAGCGTTCACTGTAATCAGGCCAAAACAGACGTGGTGATGAAGCTGCTGCTGCTCCTCTTTGCTGCTTCATCCAGACTGAACAGATGAAGTTTTAATCATCATGTTTCTGTCAGGATCCATCAGAGACTCGGACCAGAACCAGGACCAGAACCAGAACCAAGCTGTGTGTCCTTCAAGTCTGACCGGTCAAAGCATGGGCTCATTGACTTTAAATCTCATGGAGCTCCACCATCAGAGAGGTGAGCTGTTTCTAACTGCTGTAACTTTTCTGTTTATATCTGTCATTGTGGCCATGTGACGATACAAAGTTCTGTTACGTTGTCCTGAGAACAGTACACGGAATTTCATTTTATTTTTCTTCATATGTGTCCATACGTACATTGATGTATCCATGGTAACATGATACCATGGAGACAGTAATGCCTAAATGGATTGTTGGTACCGAAACATTTTTTTTGAAAGAACTTCTGAGTATTAATCAGGTCTGTTCAGGTCCACAGTCTCTACCCAGAGCTTCTACACCTCCATCTAGTTTACAGTAGTCTCAATATTTGATCTGTTTCTCTGAGATCCATCTAACCATCATTCGTGTAGTGATACTGCCTCCTTCTAGGCAATTATTGACACCATACATAAGTAATTACTGCTGATGAGTAAGAGAAAACATTCACCAGAATAAACTCACTTTTTAATCAGGACACATAAACTGTTATGTTGTCATGATCACAAACATTTAACTGCATTTTATTCTGTTTTGCATCAACTTATTTTTTTTTTTCCCAAATGAAACAAACTCATTTATTTTATCCAACATTAATACTAACACAAAAAGACAAAGGCAAGAGTGAATTTCATTTCTAGGTTGATATTTGGATCATTCTCTAAATCTGGCTGCTGTTAGGTTGGAGGTTCAAGCATCGCATAACTTGGTGCATTACCTTCCATTTCTACAGTAAAATTAAATATCTCCAGATGATCTCAAACGGACCGCCTGGTTCTGAATGAAGCTCCATCAGATCCTCCTTGGATGGTCAGAGTGGAAAGGACTCCTGGTTCTTCTCCATGTCAGAGCTCAACACTAATATAACTAAACTGCTCTCTCAGTCATTTCAACCCAAAATGTTTGTCTCAGAAACAGAGCTCTTTAAACAAGGACTGGTTCTGACGGGAATCATTTAGAACATTGCATTGATGATCTGTCTGGTTCTGTTGTGTCTAAAAGTTCTTTAATTTACAATCAGTCACATTAAAAATGATCTTTGAAGCAAAACTCCACAGAAAGTTTTTAATGAGTTTTTTTTTCTGGGACTCTGTCTCCACCAGCATCAGATCTGCTGACAGTGTGGACAGTTTGAAGTCCAAGTTCAGCACCAACTTTTTAAAATGTCTGCTGGGTGATTCTGGTGTTAGTGGTCTTTATCCTTGTAGTTTCTTTGTGTTGTGTTCACGTGATGCTCTGTTTTTCTTCTTTGAGGACTTTTAATGTGATGCTCTTGACGATTTCAACTCTTAATACTGCTGGATGAATATTTCCTGATTTCCTGATTGTTCCTGGTTCCTCCACAGAGTGGACCAGCAGAGCTCAGAGGTTCCCAGTGATCCGTCTGCCCAGCAGCATCAAATAGAGATGGACTCCACATTTATGGTCTGTACATGAACAACTATTACTTTTCCATGGGTTCTGTTCACAATCGTCTCCATGCTGCACTTTGTAGACCAGAGGACTGTCAGTCTGTCCAACATCCCTACATAATTTCTTAATTCATGTTTCCTTCATCTATTATTCTGTTCCAGCTGCTGGAGGAAAACATTGTCACTTTTGTGAAGAACGAGCTGAAGAAGATCCAGAAGGTTCTGAGTCCAGATTACCCAGAATGCTCAAAGAGTCCGAGAGATGATGATGAGGTGTTGAAAGGTGATAATGAAGAGCAGAGGAGGAGCAGCAGAGAGGCACTGATGAAGATCACACTGAACTTCCTGAGGTGGATGAAGCAGGAGGATCTGGCTGACCGTCTGCAGAGTAAGAGGATTTCTACAAAGATTTAACTTGATGGATAAATCACACATTTACTGATGTCTGAAGAGATGGAATCACATTCATTAAAACAATCTTCATAAGATGATTTTGCTTAATTCTTTATTTTACTTTTTGTGTTATTTTAGACATTTTCACTGGAGTTAGTCAACGTCAACTTAAATCTGGTCTGAAGAAGAAGTTCCAGTCTGTGTTTGAGGGGATCGCTAAAGCAGGAAGTCCAACCCTTCTGGACCAGATCTACACAGAGCTCTACATCACAGAGGGAGGGACTGGAGGGGTCAATGATGAACATGAGGTCAGACAGATTGAAACAGCATTCAGGAAACCACACAGACCAGAAACAACAATCAGACAAGAAGACATCTTTAAAGTCCCACCTGAAAGTGATCAACCAATCAGAACAGTGATGACAAAGGGAGTGGCTGGCATTGGGAAAACAGTCTTAACACAGAAGTTCACTCTGGACTGGGCTGAAGACAAAGCCCACCAGAACATCCACTTCATATTTCCATTCACCTTCAGAGAGCTGAATGTGCTGAGAGAGAAAAAGTTCAGCTTGGTGGAACTTGTTCATCACTTCTTTACTGAAACCAAAGAAATCTGCAGCTTTGAACCCTTCCAGGTTCTGTTCATCTTTGATGGCTTGGATGAGAGTCGACTTCCGCTGGACTTCCACAACAAGGAGATCCTGACTGATGCTACAGAGTCCAGCTCAGTGGATGTTCTGCTGACAAACCTCATCAGGAGGAAACTGCTTCCCTCTGCTCTCCTCTGGATAACCACACGACCTGCAGCAGCCAATCAGATCCCTCTTGAGTGTGTTGGCATGGTGACAGAGGTCAGAGGGTTCAATGACCCCCAGAAGGAGGAGTACTTCAGGAAGAGATTCAGAGATGAGCAGCAGGCCAGCAGGATCATCTACAACATGAAGAAATCACGAAGCCTCCACATCATGTGCCACATCCCAGTCTTCTGCTGGATCACTGCTACAGTTCTGGAGGATGTGATGGAGACCAGAGAGGAAGGAGAGCTGCCCAGAACCCTGACTGACATGTACATCCACTTCCTGGTGGTTCAGACCAAAGTGAAGAAGGTCAAGTATGATGGAGGAGCTGAAACAGATCCACACTGGAGTCCAGAGAGCAGGAAGATGATCGAGTCTCTGGGAAAACTGGCTTTTGATCAGCTGCAGAAAGGAAACCTGATCTTCTATGAATCAGACCTGACAGAGTGTGGCATCGATATCAGAGCAGCCTCAGTGTACTCAGGAGTGTTCACACAGATCTTTAGAGAGGAGAGAGGGCTGTACCAGGACAAGGTGTTCTGCTTCGTCCATCTGAGCGTTCAGGAGTTTCTGGCTGCTCTTCATGTTCATCTGACCTTCATCAACTCTGGAGTCAACCTGATGGAAGAAACACAAACATCTAAGAAGTCTGCATTATTTAATAAACCTAAACTAAAGTCTCTCCATCAGAGAGCTGTTGACCAGGCCTTACAGAGTCCAAATGGACACCTGGACTTGTTCCTCCGTTTCCTCCTGGGACTTTCACTCCAGACCAATCAGAGACTCCTGCAAGGTCTGATGATAAATACAGGAAGTAGTTCACATACCATTCAGGAAACAGCTCAGTACATCAAGGAGAAGATCAATGAGAATGTGTCTGCAGAGAACAGCATCAATCTGTTCCACTGTCTGAATGAGCTGAATGATCGTTCTCTAGTGAAGGAGATCCAACAGTCTCTGAGGTCAGGAAGTCTCTCCACAGATGAACTGTCTCCTGCTCAGTGGTCAGCTCTGGGTTTCATCTTAGTGTCATCAGGAGACGAACTGGATGTGTTTGACCTGAAGAAATACTCTGCTTCAGAGGAGGCTCTTCTGAGGCTGATTCCAGTGGTTAAAGTCTCCAACACATCTATGTAAGGACACAGTTATTGCATTTATTTTTGATACATAGAAATCTGCCATTGATGAGGTAAATATATATTCATGTTTCAGTTTATATATTGGTGCTTTGTCTATTCAAAGTGTCCCATTGGGGGTGGGAGGGGGAGGCGTGTAAAAATGAAACAGACTTCCTTCAGCAGCTGGACATAATGTTGAATAGTCAAGCAGCAAAACTCCTCCTATTTATGTTAAAATTTATTTATGATTAATTTAGTTCACTGTTGAATTTTATAATTCTCGTTCCAACCTCCTTGTTGCCTGTAGTTCTGTCCTTTAAGGCCGGATGACTAACTAAAGAAAAAAACAATTCTCAACAAAAAGCAACATACATATGTGTAAAAAAAAGATAGTTCCTTCTCTGTCCAAGAAAAACATTGTTGATCGAAAAAAAAAAAGAAATTTCTGAAGAATTTTATAATAACAGATTTTCCTCCCTGTCTCCTCAGACTGAGTGGCTGTAACCTCTCGGAGAGAAGCTGTGAAGCTCTGTCCTCAGTTCTCAGCTCCCAGTCCTCCAGCCTCAGAGAACTGGACCTGAGTAACAACAACCTGCAGGATTCAGGAGTGAAGCTTCTTTCTGCTGGACTGAAGAGTCCAAACTGCAACCTGGAGACTCTCAGGTACAATGTTCTCAATCCTGGTGAAGCCATTTGTCTTCACCAGGCAG
Organism: Poecilia mexicana; assembly: GCF_051168715.1. Taxonomy (NCBI): domain Eukaryota; kingdom Metazoa; phylum Chordata; class Actinopteri; order Cyprinodontiformes; family Poeciliidae; genus Poecilia; species Poecilia mexicana. Next base: position 23,854,463 of record NW_028263386.1, on the reverse strand, counting down.
TATAATGTATCTTTGCTAACAGAGATACATTATACTGCCAAAAGTATTTGACCCCTCATCCAAATGATAGGAATCAGGTGTTCCAATCACTTCAATGGTAACAGGTGTATGAAAGTAAGCACCTAGCCAGACTGTTTCACAAACATTTGTGAAAGAATGGGTTGATCTCAGGAACTCTATGAATTCCAGCGTGGAACTGTGATAGGATGTGCAACCTATCACTAACAAGTGGCTAACAAGTCTACACATAAATGTTGCTGGTTTTCATTTATTCCAGGTTGAGAAAGCCAAAAACAGAGGTGCTTAGAAAGGCAGCGGTCAGACTTCCATTGCTAGTCTAACTCTGGATACTTGACAGATTGCAGCATCCAAATGAGTATTATAACAGATCCTATCTCCAAGCAGTTGTTAAGACTTTCTAACCAGAACTGCTCCCAACAAACTCAACAATTATGTACATATTGGCTGTTACATGCAGTCTTTTAAAATTTCTTTTAAATAGTCTAGAGCTGTTTCAACATACAAATATTCACATCTTAAACATGATTATAAATTGCCCTTCTCAGCTGCACATTTCTTACAAAATGATTATGCTGTTTTTTAATTAAATGTACAGCATTATTATTCCACTGTCATGAATGTGTCGTATTATTTTTTATTTTTACCTTTTCTTGAATATCCAATTCTTCAATTACCTTAATCTTGCTGCTGGTAAACGTGAACTCCCTCTGTGGAACAATGAAATACGTTTGTATTCTGATCCTTTCTACATGAGACAACTGTTGATTGTTATTACCCACAGAAATTAGACTGTTACTACTACTTTATCTTGTTGACAGGTTAAGCACAATTTATTGACTTTTTTCCTCTTGTGAAAAAGACCAGCTCTGACCTGGCGTTCTACCTCAACGTTCTCATCTTGTGATGAATTGTGTGTCTGCAGTGTGTCAGGCTGTTTGGTCTCAGAGGAAGGCTGTGCTTCTCTGGCCTCAGCTCTGACCTCCAACCCCTCCCATCTGAAAGAGTTGGACCTGAGCTACAATCATCCAGGAGACTCGGGAGTGAAGCTGCTGTCGGCTGGACAGAAGGATCCACGCTGGAGACTGGAAGCTCTCAGGTATGGAGGAACCTGCTGCAGGAGCAGAGAAGGTCTGATAGAGGAGGAAGAGGGAGAAACGTCTTTAGTCAGTCTGCTGGAGAACATTTACTTTGAAGCTAAGTATTTAGTTTGATAATTAAATATTTAGTTTGCAACCATGGCATTTATAAATGAATGTTTGCAAAGTTACAACTTGTTTGATTCTTGTTGAACTCTTTGTTGAATGCGGTGCAGCTTCTCCTTTTTGATGTTCGTATTTCTGGATATTCCAGTGAGGCCACAGCAGGTTTTCAGCAGCAGGTTGTTTAGTGTTTCATTCCTTCATCTGTGTGGATGGAGCAGGCATCCAGGTGTTGATCAGAGTTTAGATTGATTGTGTTTTAATGGTGATTATTAAATCAGGTTGAGCTTCCAGAAATGTTTCCTTAGTTTCCCAATGTCCAGGGTTTCCTTTCTGCTCTCTGTTGGAGCTTTTCCTGTGTTTGGAGAAATGAGTTGTGCTGCAGCAGCACCAACTGTTTTTCCTACATGCACTGCAGTTTGCAATCCAGATGTTGGACTGTTCCTGTCTCAGTGGAGGACAATGTCTGTCTGACAGACATGCAATGTCCATGTTTGCTGCTGAAAGAGACTGATGGTCTGACCCCCCTCCTCCTTTCAGGGTGGAACCTGCTGGAGGCCGATTCTTGACACCAGGTCTGAGGAAGTGTAAGTGTGCTTTTAATCTGATTCATGACAACAAAGCAGCTCACATTCAACCATCTTCAAACTGTTACATCACTCATTCAGGATCATCATCAAAGTGTCAATAAATGATCAATAACTGCAGCTGGGTTGTGTTTGTTCTCCCCATCAGATTCCTGTCAACTCGCCATCGACACAAACTCAGTGAGCAGAGAGCTCCAACTGTCTGAAGACAACAGGAAGCTGACACATGTGAAGGAGCTTCAGTCATATCCTGATCATCCAGACAGATTTGATTATCATCCTCAGCTGCTGTGTAGAACTGGTCTGACTGGTCGCTGTTACTGGGAGGTCGAGTGGAGAGGAAGAGTTGAGCTATCAGTGAGTTACGGAAGAATCAGGAGGAAAGTAAACAGTGAAGACTGTTTGTTTGGATTGAATGATCATTCCTGGAGTTTAATCTGCTCTGATGAGTTTGGTTTCTTTGTCAGGCACTGTAACATAGAAACTCCTCTCTCCTCCTCCGTCTCTAACAGAGTAGCAGTGTATGTTGACGTTCCTGCTGGCATTCTGTCTTTCTACAGAGTCTCCTCCGACTCACTGATCCACCTCCACACCTTCAACACCACATTCACCGAACCTCTGCTTCCTGGTTTTGGGTTCTGGTGGACCAGTTCTGGTTCTTCAGTGTTTCTGTGCTGAGTTGATTCTAAACTCTCTCACTGTTGAACAGATATGTCAGTCTCTTCATGTCTCTCTTTCACTCAAAAACACATTTTCAGATTCATGGATTAAATCTGTTCCTTTGTGAAACTCTTCTAAATGATTCCTAGGAAACTTTTTCCCCCCTCATATCTTTCAAAGATTGAAGCTTGGATCATTCTAGGATTATTCCAAGATCCACGTCATTGTCGTGAGTTGAGTCAGAAAGGCGCCCTGGAGCCTTTTTGGGAACAATGGAGCCTCTCTCCTTGAAGTTCTTGATGATGCGATAGATTGTTGACTGAGGTGCAATCTTTCTAGCTGCGATACTCCTCCCTGTTAGGCCATTTTTGTGCAGTGCAATGATGACTGCACGTGTTTCTTTAGAGATAACCATGGTTCACACAAGAGAAACAATGATGCCAAGCACCAGCCTCTTTTTAAAGTGTCCAGTGGTGTCATTCTTACTTAATCATGACAGATTGATCTCCAGCCCTGGGTCATCAACACCCACACCTGTGTTAATGGAGCAATCACTGAAACGACGTTAGCTGGTCCTTTTAAGGCAGGGCTGCAGTGAAGTTGAAATGTGTTTTGGGGGATAAAGTTCATTTTCTAGGCGAATATTGACTTTGCAATTAATTGCTGTTAAGCTGATCACTCTTTATAACATTCTGGAGTATATGCAAATTGCCATTATACAAACTGAAGCAGTAGACTTTGTAAATGTTAACATTTGAATCATTCTCAAAACCTTTGAGCATGACTGTACATAAACAAGAGGGTTTTTGTTTTTACTTATTTCCGGTCTTTTTAGACCTCTGTAACAACAGCACCACATGCTGACAAAAACAAGAATTACAACCAGTCAGTGAAATAAAAGCAAAACATGGTTTACAAAATACATTTGACATGTACCCATTTCTCACCTGGTTACATAAAGCAAGGTGAAGTTTTAAAAAGAGTTGAGCCTAAAGAGTAAAGAGTTTCCTCCTGTCAGAGAAACTCCCTCACTGTTGAACAGATAGTTCAGTCTCTCCAATCTATTTCTTGGTGAAACAATTCAGATTGAGTCCTTGGAAATTCTTTCTTCTTCCAGTCCTTTAAAAATGGAAGCTGGGATTATTCCAGGATTATTCCAAGATCCACTTGTTTTCCTGTTTGTTTTCAGTCAAAGCCTCACATTGAATATCAAGATGTTGTTTCTCTTTTTTCCCCCCTTCAGTCATCAGTTAGGTTTCATTGAAATGTTGATCAGTTTTTCTCAATCACTGAACATTTTCTGTTTCTGTCGGCTCAGATAGACAGAGTTAGCTATCTATCTGCGCTAAGCTAGGAAAATCTGATGAGGTAGCATTGATAGACAGAACACCGGTTGCCCTCTTTTGGGGGGAAAAAAACCCGGAGCTTCGCCCAGAGCTGATCATCCAAGCTCGCGGCGATTCTCAGCACGTTCGTCTTCTGACGGTGTCTGAGCGCCAAAAGTTTTGGGCCAGTAAAACTTTCCAAGTGCTGCTTTTTCTCTATGTGAGTCTCTAGAGGTTTAATTAGTTTCACCCGTTTTTAAATTATTTTCTTAAAACCTCTCTTTCATTCCAGATTTTGACTTTTAAATTGTTGCAATTTTTATTTCATTTGTATCTTCATTAAAAAAATTATTTAAAAAAAATGTATTTTAAAATTCTTCTAATTTTATTATATGTTAATTGTTGTATCATGTGACTTCTGTTTCATTATTTTTGTGTACAGCTTGTTGGAGTCTAAAGTTCTCCAGAACTAAATCATGAATAGTATCTTCAGAGCTGCAGAGTTTAGATGCTGCATGTTCATTTCTGCTGTAAAAGAAAGACAAAAACTGAATAAATACATTGCTTCTGGTGTTCCTCTTCATGTTACTCAGATCTCATGTCACGTTTTTAGACCCAGTTCAGGGAAAATATCAACTGAACAAACTGAAGCATGAATGTAAAAATGATCAGCCAGGAAATGATTCTTTTGCATTCATTTATTGATTTATTTTTCATTTCTGAGCCATAGGAAGCTCCATTAGGCGGTCAAGGTCAGGTGAGAAAAAACAGAACTATTAATTTACCCTAATTATACAAACCTGTTGTATCTACATTAAGATAACTAATGTAGATACAACTATGAAATTATTTCTGAGAAGGAATTTGACGATAATTTTATTTCATGATAGTTTGTTTTATTTAAGCCCAGTTTGTCGTTTTATCCAATCCATGTATTCACACACATCCATGACACCAGATGGAATCTGATATGCATCTAGTCCAGAACTAACAATCACACCATAAATCATGTTGTTAGGGTTAGGGGTTCAAGATCACTCCTGAACCAGAGTCACCCTGAAGAAAAATTGATATCAATAAATTTGTGTCTTCAGACACTTTAGAGCAGAGGTTCCCAAACTTTTTCTCCTGTGCCCCCCCTACCCCCCCAGTGATTTACAAACATTTTCTGCCCCCCCCCAGGAGACACAGGAGTGTCCGCCTCCAGTCCTCAGTGACGACTTCCTGCGTCCTTTACATGCGTCTCTGGTCCAACACACCTGAGCTAAACGGGTTCTGGTTCTGCTGGTGGCCTGATTACCTGACTCAGGTGTGCTGAAGCAGAGGCAGCAGGACTGGAGGAGTGGAGACAGAAAACCTGAAGTCATGATTTTGATCAGAGAAAGACTTACACTTTGAGACAATTGTTGCAATTTGGTAGCTGAACAGGTGGGATGTCTGTTACTGGTCTCCGAAGCCTCAGCAACATGATGTCGTGGTACTGGCCAGAAGAATAGATCACAGGAGGCTGTCGGATTACCTGATTTTGCTGTTTAGCAGTCCGTGGATGAACTTTTGATATTGCTACGTTATACCTGCAGAAAATGTTAAATTATAATGAACACACAGAAAACCTGATCATCTGCAGATCAAACTGTGTTAATGTCTCTTTCCTACCATCCTGCCTCTGACTTCCAGCAGTGAGCTGCAGTCAAGATCCACTCAGGGTGGATCAGAGATGCTCCACAGTAATACTTTTGCTCTCCGTAGGTGTCGTCCAGCCGAACAAAATAAAGACGCTCCTTGTCATCACAGTCATGACCTCCAATGATTCTCTTCTGCAGAGAAACAACTGAGTTCACTGAAACACCTGAAGAAGAAAAAGGAGGACTTTATTCAGAAATCAGGTGCAAACATGGCTGCTGGAACAGAAGAAGGATAAACAGTTAAAAATTGAAAAGCATCACAATTTATATGCAAAGAAAGTTTCAGTCTGAAACATAATCAGAGGGAAGTTTGAGATGCACAGAGAGCAGCAGCCTATGAAACCAGTGGAAGTGTCTCCAGTGTGTCCGACTCACCCAGCAGCAGCAGCAGATGCACCTTCAGCAGAGCCATTGCTGGTCCAGTTTCCTGTGAATGTCTGCAGTCCTGCAGCAGCTTTTAAACTCTGTTCACAACTTCTTGCTAGACAGGAAGCCACCAATCACAGCATAGACACTGATCTGTCCAATCACAGCATAGACATTGATCTGCACTGTCATCTCCATACAGAAGAACTTTAACATCTCATCGTTCTAGACACTTGAAAAAAGTTCTTGTTCTTTTATCAGATTATTTCACTAATAAAACGTTTCCCCCTCTTATAATTTAAATAAGCAGTCAATGAAACTTGAACTTTTTCATTAATGTTAAGTAGAACAAGTAGCTCCTACTTGTTTTAAGCCAAGTAACTTTGTTGCAAAGTTACTTGTAAGTTAGTTTTGCCTTATCTCAGTGGACTGGGAGATTTGAACTAGAAACTAGACTAAATATATTTGGTAAATCTTCTGTTTTGCAGTGAACAAGCTTGCAGTGAGTTTTACTCAAGGGAAACTTGATGAAATACAAATAAATGATTATCTGAAGAAAGAACGAAGAATTCGTTTAGCAAATGCTTTTCACAGACTGACAGATTCGCTTCCTTATAAACACAGTTTTGGCGAGTTAAGGTAATTTCGAAACAGTTCCTGTATCAGTCACGTGACATGCTGAAACCAATACGCGCACCGACACAGGATTTTGGTCTGTGGGCTTGATGCATGCACCGACGCATCGGTGTTGCCGAACCCATGACTACTATAAACTCATAGACACAAAATACTAAAATTGCACATTTTATACTACTAAAATGTCACACACGCAGACGCACACACACACACACACGCACACACATACACACACACACACACACACACGCACACACACCCCCCCCCCCCCACACACACACACAAAATACTAAAATATTATCACATGCGCATACAATTTTTCTCTCTCTCACACACAAAATACTAAAATTAAGCGTACACTAATATCACACACACATACAATTTTTTTTCTCACACGCATACATAAAAGACTAAGATTGCACATATAAACTAATAAAATATTGCATGCACATGCATTTTTTTCTCTCTCTCGCACACACAGAGGACTAAAATTGTACATATGCACTACTAAAATATCACACACACATACACACAAAGCATACAGACATACTATTCTGAATGATAGGTCGAAAATGTGTGTAAACTAACACTAGGCTGAATGAATTAATTAAAGAATTAATAGGGATGAAACTTGAATTTTTCTGTGTGAGAGACTCCTTTTTTGTATGTGTGAGAGTGTCACAGAAGAGGCGGGGCGTAATTGGGAGATCAGATCTGATCTCCCAATTATGGCCACCTCAACTCTCACACATACAAAAAATGAGTTCCTCGCACAGAGAAATTCAAGTCTCATCCCCATTAATTAATTAATTAATTAATTAATTAATTAATTAATTCAGCCTAGTGTTAGTTCACACACACACATGCACACATTTTCGACCTATCATTCAGAATTGTATATCTGTATGCTTTGTGTGTATGTGTGTGCATGCAATATTTTATTAGTTTATATGTGCAATCTTAGTCTCTTATGTATATGTCAGAGAAAATTGTATGCGTGTGTGATATTATAATAGTGTATATGCGCAATTTTAGTATTTTGTGTATGCGTTTGAGAGAAAAATTTTATGTGTGTGACATTTTAATAGTATATATGTGCAATTTTAATATTGTGTGCGTGTGTGTGTGTGTGTGTGTGTACAAGTCTTTAGTAGTGTGTGAGAGACAAAACATAGTTTTGTCCTAATTGGCCCCTCATACTACACTACTGTTCTCGAATAGTCTGAAAAACCGGTGCACCCGGAGAAAAAATTTCCATCCTATTTACAGTGTGTTAAAGAAAGAAACAATGTTCAGTACAGGGATATCTGTACTGTATTAATTAATGAGTGAATCTAAATTTGGTTGATCTTAACAATTGACTTGGCAGGTGGTCATTTTCTTGTATGGAGAAAACTCCAGTTTTATCTTGTATGGAGAGGGCAGATTGTCTCGCCATGAATGTAAGATGTTACATTGTCATGATATGCTGAATTAAAAGCCCAGCTGGGCTCCAAGGGTTAAAGCCCGGCCACCAGGTGTATATGCCTCTTGGATGTTATACTCACACCTCATAATATACTGTTGCCTTTAATCGATAATTCGAGAACTTGACTGTTCCCATCTGTAGTGGCTTTCCTGCCAGGTTGCCCGTTGCCTGTTTTCCCGCTTGGTTTCTGTGAGAAATACTTCCTGCCTGCTGGTTTAAAAGGTGGCATTTTAGGCTTCGTTTTTGGTTCTGGCTTATACTTTATCTGCCCGGGTGTTGTGAAGTCGTCTTTAAAGTCTGGCTGTATCTTGCCTTCACCAAGAATCAAAATTCTTCGATTGCCAATTGACTGTGTTTTGGGTGTCTGCAGGGTTATTTTGTCAGTGGTGGGTGGTAGAAGTTCGAGTGTTTTCTTGGTGGTTTGTGTCTCAAATTTGCTTTGAACTTTAGGCCCTTCCAAAACAATATAATCTTCTACCTTAGCCACTTTGTTCTTCACGGATTCCTTAAAATTCTCGTGTTTCATCCTCTCACTGAGGTACAGTTCTGTCAATTTCGATACTTGGTTGGTGACTTCTTTGATGTGTTGTTGATCCTTCTCCCTGCTTTTGGTTAGTACCTTTATTTGACCATTTAAGGATTCATTTTCTTTCCTCAGGTCTCTAATTATAAAATCAGACACTGCATGGTCAAAACCTTTTTTCACAACCACTGCCTCTCTCTCCTGTTTAGCCTGTATCTCCAAGAGCTTGCTCACCTGGCGATCCTTTTTCAACAGCCGGTTTACTAATTCCTTGTTTCGCTCTTTCTCCTCAGCTAATACGCCAGAAGTTAGATTGATCCTTGCTTTAAACTCTAGCTTAGTTCTATCTATGGCTTCCTCAAATGGGGTTTTTTTAAGTTTCTTCTCAATAGCATTTCTTTCCTTCTCTCCCTCTTTCAGCTGCATTTCCAGAGTTCTTATCTTGCTCTCAAGAAGTCTGGACTTCTCTTTTTCATTGAAAATGTCAGTGTTCTTCATGCCGATTTTGTTATTTTTCCGGGACACCTCAATCTCAAGTTTTTTCACTTCATTTTGATACTTTTCAATCTTCATTTTGCATGCTGGGATTAGAGACATTACATGCTTTTTTTCTGCCAACAACTTGTCAATCTGCTGTTTTGAGTCTCTGATGACTTTTTTTAAAGTGGTTTGAAGCTCTTTCACTTTGTTTTTATATTGCTTTATGTCTGACAACAACTGATTCCTCTGTGAGCCGCGTTGCTCTATCTCTTGTTTTAACTTTGGGATTTGCTCTGTTTCCAGGTATTTGTTCTGTTTGAGAGACCGATTTAGGTCTTTGGTGATTGAATCGATTTTCTCCTGTAAAAGCCCGATTTGCTTATGAGCATTTTCCAAATCCTGCTGCCTTGTGCTCTCCTTGACTAATATTCCAGCTCTTTCTCTAAACCTGTTTAGCCAGTCCAGAACCAAGACAACCAACTCATCTCTAGTCATTTGTTGAATTTGTGACTTTGTTAACAAATCACTGTCAGTTGACAACATTTTGATGGTCTGAGCGTTGTATCGAAAAATCTACGAAACAAAAGCAATATTAAATCCAAGACGGAAAAAGCGTACTTCGTGTACCTCCTTGTAGAGTTCTGTGACTTTAATTCAGATGCAGTACATTCAAGTGTTATGTCTTTTGTGACATCATAACACTTTGACATCATCAGATTCCATCATTGGAATAATTTGATGTGTGCTATATTTCTAGGCAACATCCAAGCCAGCTCACTATAATCCAGCAAAACCTAAAAAGACAGTTACAACTGTAGATAACAACTCTAGCTGTAGGATTTAGGAATTTTGTATACACAAATATCACAATTAAGTAATTATTAGCTTTATTATTTTCCTTGTCTAATCAAGGAATGATTCTTTTTAATTGAATTTGAATCAGTGACGTATTATGCAGATATATTTTTTATTTTTGAATTTTCTCTGTTTATTTACGTTTCTGTGCCTATTGAGTCTCTGTGTTGTCCTGTCTACCTCTATGATTGCTCCCAGCTGTGTCTTGTTCCCCTAATTATCCTTTGTGTATTTAATCCCACCTTTAATCCCGTCCTTGTCAAGTCTGTGGCCAGTGTGTTTTTGCACCACTTGCTACCAGTGTGAGCTCATAGCCTCTGCTCATCTGTGCTACCTGGATTTTATTTGTTTCACCATTGAAATCATCATTACTCAACAACCTGGGCCCACCACATCTGTCCTCGCCTTCTACAACCTGCAATTCATGACACATTTCATGTATAACTTAGTGTAAGTAATCTCACATTATTTGGGGTTATTTGTTGTATTCCCCCTTTTTTTTATTTTTTTCTATTTCCTTTTAACTCATGTACAGCACTTTGAATTGCCGTGTTCCTGAAAATATGCAATATAAATAAAATTACTTTACCTTACCATGCCTTTTTGCACTAATTGCATTTCTGTCATTTTATTTTGTATAATACATAATTGACTTTTGGCTTTTAACTTGATGCTTTTATTTTGATAAGGCAGCTGCCTTTGTTTATAATGTAGAACAGCAGCTTAACAACAAAACCGAAGTCATGTTGCACAGAGTTAGTAAAATTTATCTTATTAGCGGCCCCCTTGATGGAGGCACCAGGTATGCTTATTTTGTAAACAAGGATATTTCTTTTATTGATTGATTGGAATTGTAAATTTGCTTTATTGTATAGGAATACTGATTTAGTTTTTGAATAAGAGTCGATATTTTAGTCGTGAACGTTACTTTTAGTTGATGCATCACGGCTGTAAGAGCGTGTTCTGTAGCTTGCACTGTCCTTTTGTGTTTGTGTAGCTCTTATGATGAAACTCCTGGTTTACTTCCAATAAACCTCACTGTTCACCAGTAAAGCCAAAATCCTTCATTTGAGGCGGGGGTCTGCTACATTTACTATTTTGTAAATTACTCTCCTGTTTTCACCACTGTATTTTCCATGAGATCACCAATAAATATCGGCAAAATTGAAACTATGGTTAAATGCAGTTGCTATGTGCAGCTCAGCGATATAAATGACACTATTTTTGTTTCGTTAATGGCGTCCTGAAGAAACCTATGTCAAATAGAAACGTTTTTCATTAGTGATATTTCTGTTTGTGGCTCTAAAGGCTCTGTCATGAAGTCTCAGCCATAAAGCTACCTAAAAAATAAATGTTTTTTTATTATAATTTTTGTGGTTAACACAGTAGAACAAAGAAATATTGTGATAAAACTCAAAATAACCCAATAACAGTCTTACCAACTTGAACCTGGTAAGACTGTTTTTTGCACTTCTGAAGACCAACGTCTTCAGAAGGGCAAAAACATTTAGTGTAATTTTATTTAGATGTGAATGAAAAGATAGAAAATAAACTATTCGTTCCCCGTTTAATAGACTTTATTCAGTATATTTTTCCATAACAGTGATTTGTGTTAAAGTGCCTTCTGAAAACCCTAAGGGAACAGTTCCCTTACTGTTGGCTTCATTAAAATTCAGACTAGTCACAAACAGTCATTGATAACATCCAGTACACACATAACAGTATTATATATGCAATTGTGCTGTTCACATATGGTCCCTAATTACCATAAATATGCTGTTAACATATATCTTATATAATACACATCCATTTACAATGGAAGAAAGAAAGGTGAAGATTGTGCAAAGACAGAAAAAGCAACCGTCATACGAGATATTCCACTTGGCCCCTGCAACACTGAGAATAACAGTAATATGTATTAAAATTAATCCACTATACAACGGTAAATGCATTCGGGTTCAGTCAGATGCATAACTTTCTTCCCAGTCTCCAGAGGAGAGTACATTCTCACATCCTTGTGCTTCTTGCTAAAATAGGCCTGGCACCACGGCCAGAGGATTAAATAGATTCATTCTTAATCTCAGAACATTCAGGCCAACGACTCATTCACAGAAATCAACAAATAATAGAAATTGCATTATGCCTCAATAACTTTTTTTTTTTTTTTTTTACATTTAATTTTTACAAACATCTAGACTCTATAAGAGGTTTCACACAAAAGAAATGGATAGCTCTGGTCCTGGTTCTCTTTCTTTGGCAGACAACGTCACTATATAAATAAACTTTATTCTGCTGAGTACTTTTACAAACGTATTACAACGTAATACAGAGAAAGACGACGCCACATTGAAATAAATGAATCTGCAAATGCTGGAAGCTAAATAAATATGTTCTTATATGCTTGAATATTCACTCTCTATCGATTAAACTCACTTGTTGGGATCGCGCGAGTACTGGGAACAAATACGAGCCAGCGCTAAACAAAACACAGGTTTTCACAAGAGCTTATTGTCACGAGGGAAGACGTTGCAGAATGTAGCTCTATTTACAGAGGACGTAAAATGCTTTTAGCAGAGCGTGTTTTGGTATCGGCCATTAGCATTAAATGTATGACAAAAAGACACACGCCGCCTTAGGAGTTCAGGACGATGATTCAGGACCAATAGGCTGGTGCATACAAAATAAATCTAATATATATATATATATATATATATATATATATATATATATATATATATATATATATATATATATATATATATATATATATATATATATATATATAAAGATCGTAGAGCATCCATGAGTCAATTATGAGTAGCAAATGTCTGATAAAGCAGAGCTATTCAGTGATACTTCAGTATATTTTTCTGTGCTTTTTTGCCCCATTTTTGTTATTTACAATCTTCACACATACTCACTCACACATATAGCTTGAAAAGACAAATGTCTCTGAATGAGAGCCTTATTGTTACATTTAAGTTAAAATATTAAAAGACTCCACATCACAGAAAAATCCTACACTTTCTGTACCTGGAGAAGTCAGGTACAGGTTATATATTTAATCTACTGTGTGAACTTGTTTCTCTTCAGTTGCTGAAACATTTAGAATGCCTCAGGCAAATTACTACTGAATAAAAAGAAACCAAAACCAGACTCTGCCATTTATCTTTCTGCAGCACTATTGATGTTTCACGTGACTCCTATTTTTGCTTGTTAGGCTCGAGGCAACCTCCCCCCCCCCACCACCGTTTGCTGTCTGAATAACAGAGAGAACTACAGGTCTTGACCCATCCTCTCAATCTCATCAATCAGGAAGTCGATGTCAGACTGTGTGGCAGCAGGATTGGAGACAACCATGCGGAAAAAGTTGACTTTATTGCCCTGGGGTTGGTAGCCCACCATTGTGGTCCCCGACTCCATCATCATGGCCTTGATCTTTGGAGCAACCTGGTGGAGTCAAAACGACGGGTTACTGTGAAGCAAACCTGAATCCTGTGTGTACACAATAAATCACAAGTATATTATCCTTGCAACACCAGGGTGTGCAATATTCATATATTTTTGCTGGGAATTATACTTCCAGTGTGATGCGTGTCTAATGCCAGTTGAACAGAGCAGATGCACACAAATGACCTTAAAGCAGTTTTTTTTCTTTTACACATAAAAATCTGAGCAGTGTGACATTTGTTGGAACAGATGGATTTTCATTGAGAATGAAATATTTATTTAGTTAATAATTAGGTAACCATTTGGATTTTACTTAGGCGAGTCAGAATGGATTGCTATAAAAACACGCAACACTTTTAAGATCTTTCTTCCTGAAGAAAACTGGAAAACACAATTATGTGCAGCTTAGTGCTGCTCTGTCACGTAAAAATAAATGTATGTTTGTGTTCATAATGAGACAAATCGAAAACAATTCACGGAATATGAATAATATGGTAAGAATCATAAGTTACCCTGTGGAGTTTTTCTCGCCGCTCATCGCTGTCAGGCATTCCTCTCAGGCTGGGTGGGATGTACCAGAAGCAAACGTTTGTGTGCTGAGGCTGTAGACACAAACAAATGTAATCAATCCACATTAGTCATTAAATTGTTTTACTTTTCGTTAAAAAAAACAACCAAATATTAAAAGTCAAATGTACACTGTATAATGTAAACGGAAAATTGCTGAAGCTCACCACGCCATCAAAAACCATCTGAAATCCCTCCCGCTTCTTGATCTTGTTGTACAGGTACTGAGACAGGTCCAAACATTTGTCGATGTGCTGCTCGAAGCCAATAGTGCCCTGAGGGGAAAAGTTGTTCAACCAATGTTCATGGGTAAAGAAGCAAACATTAACTATTCCTACTGAGTTAATGACTGTCCAGCCAACTCACCTTGGCTTTCCACATGAGCCAGAACTTAAAGATGTCAACGTGCCGCCCACACTGGATGGCCTTGTCGCCTGTATCGTAGGTGACGTCGTACTGTTTGTCTGGTTGGAAAAGGTAGCCAGCGCACATGGAGTTACAGCCTGCAAGGATTCCCTGCGGAAAAACAAGGCACACAGTTTCCCCTCTGACTCCTCTAAACAGATCACCCTGAACTTGTAGGGAATACATGCAATTTATAAGATATTTATATACAAATAATGATTATTATGTTTGTACCTTCTCTCTGACTAGGATGGCAGAACACTGTAAAGGGACACCCATCATCTTGTGGGGGTTCCAAGTGACAGAGTTGGCTCTGTAATGTTGAATACATGTCATTATGTGAATTATGTTCATTTATTCACTCATTAATCCTGAAAATCTCCAGCAGAATTAGGGCGCATTCACACCAGCCCTGTTTAATCCACTTTAATTCAACTGTAGTTCGTTTGCCTAAAACGTTCGGTTTGTTTGGGGAGGTGTGAACGCATATCGAACTCTGATGTGGACCCAAAAAAAAGCAAACTCTGGTTCGCCTATAAACGTCAGTCTCGGTTTGGTTGAAGTGGATACATGATGCGTTTTTAAGGCATATGTGGATGTCAAGCGTACCGGAGACCACTCCAAAAGTAGGGACCGGACTGTAGCGCAGGGCATTCTGGGTAAATACAACCAAAACAAACGCTCATGTCTCACACTAGCAGGAGAAATGACTTGTGGTCTTTTGCCTAAGACATAAGAGAAATCGTACAACCACTGAAAATCAAATGCCTCCAGCATTTGTGAAGAAAGAAGTTGCGCTGGTCTCATTCAGAAGTTTTCATATCGTTCCCTTCAGTGGTTCTTGGTTCAAAGCTACGACAGGGGGTGACTAGGTTCTTCAGACGGTCTGAATCATTGGTG
Organism: Poecilia mexicana; assembly: GCF_051168715.1. Taxonomy (NCBI): domain Eukaryota; kingdom Metazoa; phylum Chordata; class Actinopteri; order Cyprinodontiformes; family Poeciliidae; genus Poecilia; species Poecilia mexicana. The sequence continues at coordinate 23,839,336 of NW_028263386.1, read as the reverse complement.
AACAAAAACTGCAGCAGCTGTAAATGTGACAAACGTTGCCATTTTGATCCCGTCGAACCGAGTCTACCGGACTGTCGGGTGTGAAAACACTCTTCAAACACAAGAGGGCGGTTTCTGTTCTCATGCTGTCTTACCTCTCAACTCCATTTAGTTTATGACGATGCTTCCTAGACATTAGCAGTCCACCGCCCCAGGCGCCCTGAGAAGACAAAATAAGTACGATTAAAGATGGGATGGATCTCTGATCCATATGTATCTGAACCCTGAGTTATATCAGCTACTCACATCTACATGAAGCCACAGGTTGTACTTCTCACAGATGTCAGCAATTTCGTTGATGGGATCAAAGGCTCCATACACAGTGGAACCGGCTGTGGCATTCACAAACAGTGGCACGTAACCCTGTGGAGACACAGACATTATAGATGGATCTAAATCTGAGTTAAAATGAAAAACATACCATGAGTAGAAATAATGACGCCAACCTTTTGTTTTGCATCAATGATTTTAGCCTCTAGGTCTGCAGGTATGACTCTCCCTCTGAAAACATGTAAAACAATATATTTTTATACTCTTGGTTTCAAGGGTCATTTTTTTATTTACGTGTTTTTTTCAAATTGCAGCTTTTCCCTCAACAAACCTTTCGTCTGTGCTCAGCAGGATGACGTTGTCGGTCCCAAAGCCAAGAGCAGCTCCGGCCTTCTTTATAGAGTAGTGGCTCTGCAGGGACACACATCAGACTCTATGATCAAACAGCTGCATTAAGGGAAGGTTGAACATTTTTGAGATAATTGCTAACTGATTTTTAATTTTTTTCCTTGCTTGGAGTAAAACTGTTAAAAGTGCAAATCTTGTAAGATGAGCATCTGGCAGGAAGAAAAGACAACGTGATCATTTCCCTTCTTAAAACATTTTTCCACAAGGAGTAGAGCTTTTTTTTTTTTTTTTTAATAATGTTTACCTTGCATTGCTAACAACTACTTTTGTCAAAAGTGAATATGTGTCATAAGATCAGACTTTTTGGTAAAACTTGAGTTAATTGCTATAGAATAAGAGTCCGTCAAACTGTGCCTGTTTGCCAATTTGTCAATTTAACCTGCAGGGGGCGTCCTTCAGTCACACAGTGAATCCAGAGGTGAATGAAGAGTAAAGCAGCAGCAACAGTAACGTTAGCTTACTTCTTTAACTCTACTCATCATACATGTAAACATTTCTCAAAGTATTGCTTATTGTCACATAAACATGTTTTTGTGTCAAAGTATCAGACAAAAATAAGATGAAGAAATTAAGAATACTTTTGCATCTCAATCATTTATACAGCTATGAATATGACTTACAAATGCTAAAACTCAAATTCAGTTTCTGTGAAAATGTAATTCTATCATTAACAGCAAAAAAATGATTTCTATGACAGAAATGTCAGCCTACTAAAGCACTGGCTCTGAGTTTGACGACTTTGCTGAATTTGCTTTTTAATGATATTTTAAATTTGTGAGATTCCCCAGTTTGTGATTCCAGGGAACAAAAGAACATATTTTTCAAAAAGGTTTCCAGCCTGAAAATATTAAACAAGAACAAAATTACTATGGTTATTAACTCGCAACATCATTTGAAACATTTGAAAACGTTTCCAGAAGATTTTAGCTTATGACAACTTGATGAATAAATCTGAACTATTGTGTTTTAGATTTTCAAAAAGTGAACTGTCTGAACTGAACACTGAACTAGTTCTCCCGAGGTGTGAGGTGGAGCAGCGCGTTGGTGTGTGATGACGTACGTGTTCAGATGTGAAAAGGACGAGGCGGGGAGCGGCAGACATGCCCTTTGTCTTGACCTCAGGAAAGTACTTGTAGCGAGCGATCATCACGCTGTACATGTTGGAGATAGCGCCCCCTGTCAGTGAAAGACATATAATTCAGTCCCACAGCGGAGAATCATCCAGACCCAGTGAAACATAATGAGTGAGGAGGAATACCTCCAAAACCTTCTACTTCACAGTAAGTCAAGAATTAAATAGTTTTACCTGTCTACTGATTTCTCCCGAGAGTCCCATCTACCATGAAACCAACCAATTAATTAAGTGAACTCTACAGATTCTGAAAGGTCAGAGGTCAAACATCCAGGTAGAATCATGTCAAATGCTCGATGGCTACAAAAACAGTATGAATGAGGTGGGGCTTGTTAGGGGCAATTAACAAAATATCACTGAGGTTGTACAGTCAAGTTCAAAATTATCGTTACCCGTGGCAGATTTAGATTTAAAGTTATTTTTATTCAGCCAAGAAGTTTGTCTTCAAACATAAGAAGACAATGAAAAAAAAAAGATAATTTCAAGGAGAAAAAACTATTTCCAGACATTTCTTTATAGCTGCTCTGCCATTACAAATGTGCATAAAATTTTGTTTTTTCGACATTAGAGGAATATGGACAGTTTCACTATTGCAGTGTTTCCATTAAACAAGAAATGCTGTTATCGTCACACGTCAATAAGTTCATTCATTAAAATCATTAAAAACATGCCTCCCCATGATTAACTACTTCCTGTTGTCTTCTTCTTCATGGTTTGATCATGTGACTCTGATGATGCGGAAAAAAAAAAAGTGTTTCCATTGCAGTTTTGTAAAATAAACCAGTTTTCATAGGGCCAAGAAAAAATCTCATCATAGAGCAAAACTTTTTACTAAAAAACAAGAGTTGTTTCAAAATTGCTGTGCTTCCATTAAGTGAATTTATTTTCAAAATGTCAAATTATGCAATTATATAGTCATAGGAAACATAGCTTATATATACTTTACCCAAAAATTGCATGCCAAAAATGCCAATAAATGCAATGGTGCATTTATTGGCATTTTTTTATTTGCATGTTTCCCAGATATTTTTGACAATTACTATTTTGCAATGAACCTAAAGTATTCCTGCCAATGATGCATGCAAGCATTTTCTGAGGAAAACCACACACTCTTCTTCTAGTGACAGTATTATTAGGATCCTTTACAGCACGTACTTGCTCAGCAACAGAGGGATTTATTAACTGACCTGGTGAAAAGAGGCCGTCTCCTTCTCCGCCTGGCCAGCCAATCATCTCTCTCATCTTCTTCAGAGTCAGCTGCTCCATCAACACGAACACTGGAGCAATCTCGTAGGTAAACCTGCCAGTCACACCGTCCCATTATCAAGACGGCGCATTGCTCCATATTGCAAACACATTTGGAAAATGAAGGTACGCAGCACTTGCAGATGTGAGGCTCCAAACAGACACATCAGCGCATGTGCACACACACACGCACACACACACACACACACGCACACACACACACACACGCACACACACACACGCGTGTGTGCACACATATCTCTTCCATTGTTCCCATTAGCCTTTGTGCATTTCCATCCGCACAGGACAGAGCTGACTGGGCTAATTAAAAAGTTTCTGATAGGAGCCAACCTGCAAACATTCATATTGAAATGGCTTCTGAAATCATTGAGTGGTTTAATTAGAACACACAAAGCCCTGATGGCTATCTGGCGGTCCCGCCCATCCCGGCGACGGCTCTGAATGGGGCCAATGTGACGGCTGAAAGAACTCAAATGTGGAAGAGTGTGTGTGTGTGTGTGTGTGTGCGTGTGTGTGTGTGTGTGTGTGTGTGTGTGTGTGGATGTGTGGACGAAAGGAGGAGAGAGGATGTTAGAATGAGATAACAGCCCTGGTTGGCCCTGGAATAAAGAAAAGTCTGAATCAATGAATTTCACCATCGCGTTAAAAGAACAAAAAATATCGCAAACCAAATAGGAAAATGTTTTTTTTTTTAAAGATCCAGAAGATGAGGCGAGGAAGAGTTTTAAATGCTAGGTGTGGACTTGACCTCAGAGTTGGTTCAGAAACGATAAAATGAGAGGCACGTCGACCAACAACAAAAGAGAAAAACTGCTTGAGAGGCTAAAGTAGGTTAAATCTGACAGAGAGCTGACTCTTCCAAACAAGCACACGCGCCTTTGCTCTCTTTGTTACGGGACGAGCCATTCGCTACGCGCCGCCTCCGGACACATCGCTGTTTACCGCGCCTGTAAGGAGGCCAGTTACACAACACTTCACTGCTCCCATCACTGAAGAGACGCCGCTCCACCGTGACAAAAGCAGGCTCTGCTCTCCCTGACCCACACTGGTTTTGCTGACATTGTGGTGGGAGAGTAGAGTGGGATGGTACAGATCCCACTCTATGCCATCCCAGGTTCATTTGGCCCTTTCGCCAGTTTGCACCCTCGTTTTGTGGTCAAGTACAAAATGAGTATTTGACTCAAAAAATGTTGCATATAGTTATTATTTCTTTATATTTCTGGGATAAACTATAGATATTCATAGTGGTGCAAATATCTTGTATAATTTAATTTAATTGTTGAATATTATAATCTGAAAACATCCATATCTACTTCTGTTTTTATTTGTTGTGTATCAGATTATATTTTCATTCTTATTTAGTTGTTTTGAATAGAGGTGCAGAAAAAAAACCCTACCATACAGAGAAGCACAATTCCTAGTCCTAGCAATTCTGAATCAGTTCAAAAATCCATTTTAGTCTGCTTAATTTTGTTGCAAGATTATATTTTGAACAATTCTTTGAAAATCGTTTCTGAATCGACTCGTGACCCTGAAAATCGGAATCGAATCGTTAGACACAAAGATTTGCATCTCTAGTTATGAAGATAGTTTGTCATAAAATAAAGACTCAGAATCTCATGCCATTTATTTCAGGTGGATATAATTAGAGAACATTTTACTCTCTCTGGTTCTCATCCCTGTTTGGGTTAGCTCACTCTCCTAGAATATGATAATTTTCACCCCTCAATATGCCAAAATAAATCTAGATGACCTCCAATATCTAATTTATTATTACAGTTGATTCATTTCTTTACTGCAGACTGTGGGTACTTTGTGTGTTTCTAAAACGATTTTCTCAAATCCTCAGTTGTCAAAGCCAGAATGAAACGCCCTTAGCAATGGTAGAAACTGACGTGTGATTGACGATCATCAGTTCAAACCACAAGAAACTATGAAACAACTATAACTATGCAAGGAATGAGAAGGCAAATAGTGAAATGATCGGCACCCTGTATGGGAGATAGCTTAGAAACAGGCCAGAAAAGGCATAAAAGGTTGAAAGAGAGAGACGTTTTGTGATGGGGTCTAATCCATGTACTGCCCTGCAAGCTAAATTTTATTGAACAGACATAAAGAGACAAAGTCTCCTTTCATGACTTATGGGCTTTGACTTTCATCCACAACAACAAAAGGACAAAACTAGAGAGATGACAAAAAGACCAAGATCAAAGTCTTACATGATATGTTGGAAGTAAGGATTATGGAAGCAAATAATACATATATTTAATCCCCACATCTCACTTTCTCTGGCTTTAAAACCAATCCCTGCTACAGCAAAAAAAAAAAAAAAAAAAAAAAAAGGACAAAACCGATGCACCTTTTTAAAATTCTCCTTATCTCTGAGTCATTTCATGCTGTAATGACAATAATGGTGATCATTATCACAATCAGAGCCAATCATTGGTCTTTTCAGGGTGAAAATTACCCCTCAGTCACCTGCCTGTCCCCCAGAGACAGCCCCTAAATGCCCTTATTATCATCATCAAGGGCGTGCAGTGTGTTTGTGCGTGTCTGTGTGTGTGCTTAGATGAATTTGTGCACGAACGTGTGTTTGTATGTGCGAAACCCTCTGACCCTACACACAACGCTACTTCCAGCCGCTCAGAGGAGCAGGGACTCGGTTCATAACCATGGAGACAATAGAGGCGGAATGAGGACTCTGCAGGGATCTGTGGCAGCCGGTTTCCTTGCAGTAACAGGGTTTTCTGTGCAGCCTGAGGATATTGTGTGTCAGTGTGGGGCCCAGCTGGCCTATCTGCTAAGACCAGCTCACAATGAGCCGGCAGTCAATGGACTGGAAAGACTTGCTGCTGAATCTGGGACAGCCAGGGCTGGTGTGTGAGTGTGTATGTGCGGTTGTAGTTATGGAGGTGTGTTTGAGTGTGGAAAGTCAATGGCCCTGTCTCTTGGGGCATTCTTCCTACCAGCAGATGAGATGGGAGAGAGAGTAGATTAAGGAAGAGGTCATTTCTTGAGATAATGTTTAGGGGAAAAAAATGAATTAACTTAGTGCTGTAGCTTTTTGGTGATTCATGTATTGTCATTGCAGATTTTTTTTTTCTTCTTCTTCGGCTGCCTACAGCTTGTTCAATGTCATGTTTTCTGCCACATTGCCGCTGTTAGCGGTTAGATCTGAAGAAGCAGCATACATTTCTAGCATGTTATTAGTTCACTACATAAATGGCTTTCAATGTATTATCTTTAGGAAAATAAAGTGATATTTTAAATATATGTTTTCAGATTGGAAACCGTATGTATAACTCAGCTTGTTTAAGGCTTGGACGAAATTGCACCCATTCTTACATGTGTTGTCTCTCCTGAGACCAAAGGAAGTTCTTCAGTTTGTAGCTTGGCTGCTGCTTGTAGCGCTCAGAAAAAGAGCTGGGGATGGTTTCAGAGCTACAGGGACAAAGTTTGTTTAAACTTGTTGAGCTGATGCCCTCAGAAACATTAACTTTGGTTTTGTTTCGCTTTGAAGATGATTGTCAAATCATACCTTCTTGTAACCAAACTCAAAGTAAGGCAAAGACATTTAATTAAGCACTTAGAGCAAGCAAGAACATTTTTAAGAACCAGGACTGGACGATACGACTGAAAAACTTATCACCATGTAAGCAATTCATATCAGCAGATATGAATCATTTTTTATTTGTTTTTGTTTTAAATATCTGAAATGCTGCCAAACTAGTGATTTGACCTTTCCTGTTTTATCTAATTTTCACTCCACATTGTTGTTTTTTTATTTTTAAATCACTATGTGACACGGTGGCAAAACATGAAACTGCTGCTGTGCAACTTACCTAGCAAGTTGTTGCTAGGTAACCAAAGAGTGAGTGAGTCAGTTGACACCACAATCTTTGCTTATTAGCTATGTGAGAGGTTGAGTGGCTAAAGCTTTAACTCTCCCTACATTTCCCAGAATGCTGTGCGGTTTTGGATCAGAGTTCAGTGAATATTCTATAAACTGATTATTGAATATTCTATCAGATGTGTAGAATAAAGGTTATTATTATTATTATTATTAGTAGTAGTACAATATAATGGTAGTATACAATTTGAAGTTTAAAAACTCTGAAAATGTTGGACTGATTTTGTTTCTTTACACGACAGATTCATTATTCCACTTTCTAAGAAGGACTACGTTTGTTTGCCTATTACCCTGGTGTTACTTATTCTGTTTTACAGATCGTATTAGTGTAATTGCTTTTCTTTTCTTTTTTCATCAACATGCACATGTACTGTGTGGGTTCATGTGTATTAAGAGCGTCTAAAGCAGACGTGGTTCATGCCCTCCATCAGATTGGGCCACCGTGTAAGTCTGACCTGAGATCAATATGCAATCTAACCACCCCTGGGGCATGGCAGCCTCTGATACGCACAACAGCAGAGCGGGAGCCCTGCATCTGTCAATACAAAGTCTTAACAGGACAAACAGAGTACTTTATGTAACTAGCCTTGTGGCTGTTGGGACCTGTGGCGGAGCGAGCTCAGGGGACCGACATAAACCTTTCCGCCGCGTCCTGTTATGGTAATGACCAGAGGCTATTTCCAGCGGTCTTTAGACAGGAAATCCCAGTTGTCCTTATATGACACATGTAAAGATAAACTGTTTCCCGCTCAAGGACGAGCAGAGGCCTGCCTTCTGTTTGACTTACATGTTGGTGTTCGCTGTGGAAGTGAGCCACTCTCCTGCGAGCCCGATGATGTCCAAACCAGACGATAACTGATTGAAGAACCGTGGGTGGCCTGAACAAATAAACACATACAGGCTGCATTAGCAGGCTGCATCAGGTTTCATATGCAGAGCGAACAACTAAACTGAGATTATGTAATGCACTAGAGACAATCTGATTATGATTTGAGTGGAAAAAAACAAAAACAGAATAAACAGAAGAGCTCCGGTGCTCAAACAGTTTTTCTTTCTATGGTCACCCATGACAACAACAGCTCAAACATGTGCGTCTAGTATGCAATATTTGCCCTGGTGACGGCTGTATGACAGCTGTTTAAACTGCAAGGTGGTGCTCACACACAGCCAACACTCAGCCAAGGATGTGAGCTCTCTACACGGGTTACATAATGAAGAGATGCATACTAAGTATCACGGAAAAAATAGCTGGTATATCTGCTGTTGACGCTATCGGAAGAAACGGGCTGCTTTCTGTTTCAGCACTGTGGAGAGCTCCACTTCAGCCCACACACACACACACACACGCACACGCACGCACACACACACACACACACACACACACACACTAAAATCCTCCTGGCAGTGCTTTAAAACAAAGAGAAAAACATATAGAGGCTGAATTGAACAAGCATGGGGTAAAACCCAGGGGACAGTTTGAGCTTTGTCGTTTTAGCAGCTTGAAACAGCCCACGTCAGGATCGCCCTCAGGCTACACTCGGTTTAATAAGTCATGGGGGGAAACAGGAGGGGATGTCAAATGAATTGCAAGGGAAACACATAAGGTAGTAGTTATCTTAATAGACTACATGTGTGAAAAAAAACCTCTTTGTTTTTCTGACGCTTAATTTAAACGCAAGTATTGATTCAAAAATGTAATTATACATGTTAAAACCTTCAGCCTAAAAAAATTTAGCCAAATTCCACTGCTAAACCAGTAATATTTTAGCCAACAGTTTAGCTATTTGTAGTCATTTTCCTATGCAACCGTGTAAAATTAAAGGGTAGTATTGTGTAAAATCAATATTTTATTTTATTTTTTTTTTAGCTTTACATCATGTTATAAAGTGATTCTTTCATGCTTGTTTGAGAAATACTTTAATCTCCAATGGCAACCATTCAGCTGCGCAAGAGCGCCTTCAAAAATGAAGCTCCACCTTGGAGCAGCAGTTTCCAAGCTTCTGCTACACACGGCAACCCTAACACGCAACTCCCCTGCTCAGCTCCTTCAGACTAGCCAGCAGCAATTAGCAAACACCTTGTGTCTGCGCATCAATTGATCTCATTATACGAGCTACTTCTCACCTGTCCGGATGCCGTATTTCAGCGTGTCCCTGCAGTCCACCAGGATCTGCTCCAGCGACTCCGGCTGGTCAGACAGCTCCAGGTTGAAACCCTCCATGCCCTCCAGCAGCTGGTGAGGGTGGTGGAAGTCCAGCACCTTGGTGGAGCGGTCAAAGGTTTTCTTGATGTAGTTTGTGAGGATTTCAACAACCTCCAGCAAAAACTGTATGGTGGGCTCCTCTCCATTTTTGGCTGGGAGAAGGTCTAAATAGTGGAAAGGGAGAGTCAGTGGGAATAAAGCCTAGCGGTGAATTTAAAACCTCTCCTTATTTAGAATTCAAACATATTTAAACACGACCAAATTCAATTTGATAGTTCATTTATTTTTACCTTGTGTCTCAATGTCAGCTGGAATCAAAAAGCTTAAAGACGACTATAGGCTTATTTGATAACTGCACTTTAGAAATATTCCTGAACTAAACTCTAAAAGGACAAATTGACTGGTTTTAAGTCAGGGGTAAAAGTGATTATTCTGGTCATTTTTCTTTTTCTCCTTTCGACCCAAGCGACCAATAAGAATTGGATTAAAGGTGGGAATCTTCTGGAAGCTTATTTTCAGTCTATAATAAAAGTTTCCTTGCAGCCAAGTTGCCATACAATAACGTAAAATGCTGAACTTTGAATCTATGATGGTGTTAGACAAAATGGTTGTTTCACTGCATTAAATTAATCAAAATTTGCTTAGATTAAAATCTAAAATACTCAAACTTAAGCGTTACAAGGACAGTTATGAGAACTTCTGAGTTTTTTATGAAATAGTTTTCAAGCTGGACACCATGTAAACCAAAAATGCCTTAAAATACCTCTTGAGTATTCATAAAAAAGTCAAAAAGTTGCAAACTATATTTCATAAAAACTGTAATTAGTGCAGAATAACTGTCTGGATTTGAGCTGTACAGGTCATACAATTTACAAGCCAAACCTCATTTAAAGTTATAGTATAAAGAGTCTTAAAATGTAAATAGGATAAAAGTTTCACTAATTGTATTTTATGAAATCTGTCAGTGATGCAGAATGAATCTGTCCAGGTTTTAGTTTGCAGTTTTCTGGCTGGACCCCATTTTAGGTGGTGGACAAGCCAAGCACCTTGAAACCGTTCTCCTTTTTGGGTTTTAACAAACTGAATAAAAAGGCTTCATAAACTACATTTTATACAATTTCTAAATAATTAGTGCCAGGTAAATGACCTGGCACAAATTAGATTGGTCCAGGTTTGACCTATCTGCTGCCGTTTTCTGGTATATCCTGTCTGAGGTGAAGAAAAACCTAAAAATCTGTAAATCACATTTCCAGTGTTCACAAATCTAAAATAAAACATACCCAAATAAAAATAATGTATTTTTGTTTAATATTTCATAGGTTAAAATTTGACCTGTCTAGTGAGTGTGGTTTTTCAAGAATTTATTGTGCTTTCATAATAGTCAGACTCAGGTTTGACTATTGTTTTATATATACTTTGCAACAGTGGTACTCCAGATGGTGTTGAGGTGAAATGGCCCTTTAATCAAGTCTCACACAAAAAAATCAAATTGGGAGCACATTTAAGCGTCATAAATAGTCTACCAGGTGAAAACAAGCAATAACATTAATCAATTTGACTTAATAGCTATTTAATTGTGTTTCTTGGGGGGAAAGAAAATGAAACAAAAACAGATATAAATTCACAAACTTAATGAGTTTAGCGAACACCTGGACTTACAGTTAGACGAAAAGATAAGAGCGACAGGCCAGCGAAAGAAAAACCACAAGGAAGCGCTTTTGGGAACACTTTTGTCGTTTTATATTACCGAAGGCAAAAAAGCAAAGTCTTAGGCCCGCCATTGTGAAACTACAACCAGGTGTAAAGGTCTCACCTCGGGCGAACAGGTTGGAGAAGTCTGTCTCTGTGCGGCGGTAGCGCGAGTCTCTGTCACTGTTGTCGCACGAGAGCAGGTTCTTCTGGCCCGCGAGCCTCCCTCTCTCTTCCAGGCTGTTGTTCTTCTGCAGGAAGCCTAAAGTGTTGCACGATGAAGAGAATGCGTTATCTCCGAGCACCTCCATTACATTCAGAAAAACAGGTTTATGAAAACAGAAAAAATATATATATATACATATATATAAAATAAATAATGCAAATGAGTTTATGCCACAAAATCTGAGACGATGAATGTCCGAAAAAAAGCTGTTTCAGCTTCATATGATCTGAACCATGTGAAATGCTAATTGGTGTGGGCAGGTCAACCTTAAATAGGCCAGCGGCACGCGCCAATGTTAGGACTGGAGGACCGGGAAAAGGGGGAAGGGGGCTCCACCCAGTGACATCACAGTCAGTCCCTGCCAGCAGGGAGCAACAACAGGCCGACTCAGTACAACTACACGGCAGCCCGAGGCGATGTTCCACGCAGCCGCTAAATACAAACCCAATGGTTAATGACGGATGAACAGAGTCCCGAGGCAATCTTCCTCCGCGCGCCCAGGGGGAGGCCTATTTTACGTTCAGCCACTTAATCAGGCGGCTCCTAACTAAATAGCTTTCTGCAGATAAATGCGTAAAAACATAGAAGTCCCGTTCACGCCTGCTCGAAATCTGAAGCCAACTTAAAATCTATCTTTGTGACATTGTAAACATTCTCACTCCATCTGCCCTCAAAGCACGACTTCATCAAAGTCGAAATGATGAATTAAAATTAAAGAAGACAAGAAAAAGAAGAAAAAAAGATCACTGGCTTGTCGTACTTCCTGGGGCCTTTCATTGATTTCTGGTGAAACAAACAGGTCAATAACATTCCGTTTGATTACCTTCATCTCCATTTTGTAAATCTACATCATTCATGGATTTTACAAGTCACAAAACAAGCCGCAGATGCTTTTTTTTTTTTTTATAATCCCACTTTCATCAAAATAAGGTGAAAATGTTTTAGTTAATTCTAGGGTTTTTCTGTTTTTTTTTTTTTTTTTCTTCTTCTCCCTCCTCGACATGTCGAAAGGGCTTTTCTTCTCAGTGTTGATAAGGAAAGGACACGGTGGTCAGGGGGCGGGCTGTGGGGGTATCACCACGGCACCTTAGGGGCTAATGCCCGCTGACCTTTGGGAGATGGAAACGCAAAGTGACAGTGGTGGTTCGGCCTGTATGAGCAGCTCAGCTCTAAACAATGGCCTACATTTCAGAAGGCCTCAAAATGGGTTTAAAAAAAAGAGAGAGAAAAAAAACTGCAGTAATGACCGGTTTCGAAGGAAAAAGAAAAGCACAATAATACAAGTATTTTTCGCAAATGAAATGTCAGACAGAAAAAAAAACCTGTCCTCCTGATATATGGCTCACAAGGTGATGAAATAGTGACAGGAAATGATTGATGGGCTCGAACCAGAACTTACCGCAAATCTTCATCCCCAGTTTCCGTGTGCATCCGTGCATCCACGCATACTCGTAGGCTAAAACAGAATGAGCGTTTTTGAGTTTTGTTTGGGTGTGTGTCTTTGTGTGTTGTGCAGGCCGTGCAGAGGCGGATGACGATGGAGCACACACTGAGCACACCGTGAAGCGACGGCTCTCGGACAGGTACGGTGAGTCATATTTCACCCCCTTTTTAAAAAAATTATTTTTAATACACAGAATTGGTAGGCCTTTATTTTGCTCTCTAATTATGTCCTCTGTGCCATAACCCCTTTGTATTTCAGAGAGTGTAGTTTTAAAACATTTCCGATTTGGTTTCAATCAATAGGGACCGAGGGGCTCATCCACGCCGGCTTGAAACCCAGCCAAGGGGCGGGCTGGAATTAACACCCGTGAAATGAGCCCACGGACGAGAAATTAATTGAGTGCAACAAAGGATATGTGACTGGAACGGGCTGGAAATGGGCGTGATTTTAGGTAGCCTGTGGCAAGCTGGAAATAGAAAGCTAAACGTTACATCTCATACACTGTAAAAATGAATTTAGGAGGAAATTAAATATGAACCAATTAAAGTACTTATAGTTTTAATCAAGAGTTACGTAAACTGAATGTTTCAAAATTTTACATTTGTAACAGCATTTGTCGTTTTATTTTTGTGAACGTCCTGACTAAACATTTAAATTAGAATTAAATTGCAGATATTGGTTCACGCCAAAGTTATTCTTATTCGTTGTGTGTAGCGTCCAGCAAAGGATGCTGGATATGTAGTGTAATAAAAATCTGCATAAACTTAATTAAAATTAAGAACTGTCAAAAGGCTTGTGCTACAACAAGAATTCAAGTTAGCATTTACCGCTAATGCTAATGTCAGAAATACTGACAAGTGAAGTTTCTTACACCTACAATGTGTTGGAATTTAATCAACAAATTGGTCAAATAATTTAAAAACAATTTTTTTCTGAATAATTTTTAACAATTAATTTATGCCCTATAAAAATTAATTTCTCAGTTAAATATTAACCATTAAAATGATAAATTGTTAGTAAGAATTTTAACTTGTAAATACAGTATAACATTCAGTAACTGTTAGATTTTACATTAGTAAAAGTTAAGAAATGTGAAATGACTTGAAATTGTGAATGTTTCTGTGGTGAAACATACATTTCATATCCAGTTTTAGCCTGCTTAGCAACTGTGCTAATGAGTCAATGCTGTTCAATGTCAGGGAACAGCATGTCTTAGCTGTGGTTGCCATGGAAAGGTTTACAAATCACCATTGTATTCTCTTTTCATCGTGATTAGGAACAGAAATGATGCTAACGTTAAACTTGCTAATTAGATTCTGTTGAGTTAGCACACCTTAAGAGTTAGCTGGAATTTAACTTGCTTAAGTCTTTTAACTGTTGGACCTACATAATTTCTACTCAGAAATATTTAGTAAAACAATTCCCAAACAACTTGTTACGTCGGCTTTATAGCATAAATGCTAATGTTTTTTTTCTTTTCTGTACAGTATTGTCAAGATTTCAGAGCTTCTTAACCCTGAGGCTCTCATTAGCATATCTTAATTGTGTAGTAACATGCAAAACAAATTCTTATGCTTCTGTTTCTTTTAAACCAGAAACACAACTGAGTGTTCAAATGTAGCTATACATTTGTCAAATAAGTTTTTAAAACAGTATAAATAATTTCTTTATAAGCTGGAAAAAAATACATAATTTCTACTCAGATATTTGGCAAAAAAATCCCCCCCCCCAAAGAATTACAAAATTTTTTACACTACAAAATCTTTTATTTAGGAAATTCTAACAGCTTGTTTTATTAGTGCACAGAAGTCAAGCGGGCTTTATGCATCTGCAGCCTGAGAGAAGCGACAAGCGTAAGCGCACCGGCTGCAAAGTCATGGCATAGGCCTACATAAAGCACCTGATGAGAAACTCTGTAAAACAAAACAAAACTGAGCAACAAAAAATGTGTTTTTATATGTTAAAGCAATCTCACGTACCACGACACAAACACCCACGGACAGACACAAGCCGCCAGGCGTGAGATGGAGCATAGCAAAGAGATAATGGCAACATCCAGCAGCAGCAGCAGCAGACAAAACAAACATTTTAGTTTAGATTTTCTTCTGTCTTTTTCTTTTTTCCTTCAGTGCGTCTTTGTGGGGGTACAAATTCACCTTGAGAATAAATCCGGAAGTTTGAGACACGTCCACTTGACACGCAAAGGCCATAAACATATATAACTCTCTCTCCAAAATGTTTCGTTTCAGAAAAACAAAAGGAGAAAATGTCATATGTGCTGCTTCACTGGCCGAACTGGCCATTTCTCTCTGCTGACTGGCTGAGTTGAGGAGGACAACACCCTGTTAGTATTATATTTTTTTCCTCCGCGTTGCGGTGCAGATGGCCGCTCAAACGTGTTCTAATAGAGTCGATTTTGTGCATGCGGCGCAGACTGAAAATATGACTAATTAACCCCCAGGTTAATGTATAGCCGTCTCTGGAACATTGGATGAAAAATAACTAGCCAATAAAAAGATGATATCAGCTTTTACTGGGGTAAAAAAATTACATATATTTCGGCTTTATCATGAAATATTAAGAAGTCAGAAGTAAATGTGAACGAATAAGACTCCATCCAAAAAAAAAAAAGAAAGAAAAAGCAAAAATGAAGCTGTAAATTATTCAAAAGAGAAGACGAATATTATCATGTGTTTCCTATAGGGATAAATGTCATTCAGATGGCTTTAATGGTGCGTTATTTCAGCCTTGTCTGCTGCCCGGCGCGCACTGCTGATCCGCCAGACAGCGACAGGCTGGTGTAATGTCTCTGTTTTTAACCGGGATGATTAACGACGGAGCCCACACAGCAAATGGCCCGGGCGAGACTGCTTTTATCAGAGAGGTTGAGGGGAATGGAGAGAGAGAGATAGAGAGAGGGAGGGAGGGAGAGAGAAAGTGATCCAGACAGATGTGGGGGTTGGACTGGGTTCAGAAGTGCCTTTTAGCAAGGCACCATCGGCCTTGTCATTGAGCTGCTATATTTTTGAGGGTAACTCCCGAAAGCGGACACGGAGGCAACATCACTTTTTGTCGTTAGCCGGATGATCGGTGTGAGGACCTACTTCCAGACTGGGGTCTTAAATTAGCCGCGTTGGGGTCCTGCTCCTCCCCGGTGGCTCTGGGTTCGGACGTCGCCATCGCTTCTCCGTTATCTGGTGTCCAAAGCTGGGGGATAATTCACCTGTAAACAGAACGGTGGGGGGCGGTGAAAAAGGCTGCGGGGTCCGAAAACAAAATCCAGAATAAGCGGTATGTCCATGGTGAGATCTGATGGGGTATATCTATATTTCCAAAGACCAAGCCCGGTGTGGGCATTGATCAAGACGCTCAGTGTGGAGAGAATTGCGCACGACGTAAACAGAACAGATGCACATCAAAATGCAGATATTTGAGATAAGGCGATTCCTACATGGATATTTTAAAAAAATATTTAAACGACCATGTCTCAATTTGCAACAATTTCCCCCATACATAATGTACATAATGAGAATGATTGACAGGAATAAACCAGATACCTCTATCATTCCATAAACGAGCCTCTTTTATCCCCATTAAGTTTTTTCCTCACTTAGATATTATTAATTAGACAAAAATAAGATAAAATAAAATAAAATAAATATTTGCGCTTTATTGTCGAGCATCCACAGCCGTCGCACCAGTTGATATTTCCGAAGGAGCACAAGGACATAGAAAACATTTAGACTAATTTTGCTCTATTAAGAATCTGTTTGATCAGTAAACCATAGCAGTCTAAAAAAAAATGAGTCGATGCCATAAAGGTATGAGGGGGAAAAAACACGATTCGTTCTGTCATTCGTCTAAGATTTAAAATCTCAAAAGTAATTGAGTATTTTCATTTAAAACTGCATTATTATTATTATTATTATTATTATTATTATTATCATTATTATTTTTAATGAAACCAGCTCTGGGTTTATGATGCCTATTAGGATCAACCTGTCACCTGTCTGGGGTTTCGCGTCTATCTGACGCCTGTCAATAAATACGAAGGACAGAAAGGAAGGGTGAACGGATCTTACCGGCACAGGTTATCGACTCCACGCACTAACTCAATGATATGCGCGACAAGAAGCAGTCCATTGACGGAGGGAGCGCACTGAAAGAATCCAATCCAGCTGTGAGCGCGGGCTGACCCCCCTCCACCCGTTCCTCTCTCAAGAATATCTTCTATACGTTATTTATATCGGAGGCTGAGGCTGCCCATTGGTCCCTCCACGCAGGCAGTGAGTCACGGCGCTGCCTCCCCGTGACGACTAATGAAGCCTGCCCGGAGTCCACTGACAGCGGAGAGGCACTACAAGAAGCCAGACAAGACTTGAGAGAGAGCGAGAGAGCGTGGGTGGGTGGGGGCATGAGGGGGGGCAAAATGTGAAATTAAATGCAACAGTGACGTGTTGTTCCTTCAGGCACGTGCGTGTCTCCAGGTGTGGGTTGGGTGGGTGGTGTAATGATCTCCTAAAACGCTTTCTGACTTGATTCCTCAGCGGCTGACCTTGAGGAGGCAAATTTTTTAGACTCTTCTTGGTTTTAATTCAGTCACTGTCGGGTTAAGATTATATGTTTTTACAAATCAGCTGCAGACAAAGACTATAGGCAGGTTTAAACAGAGCAGAGATCGACTTGCCGGTGTGCACTTGGACTTGAAGTCAGTAACTGATGGCCATTGTCCTTTTTTGTAAAGAGGAGGATTTATGGTTCTATCAATTATATATCACCATGTTTGATGATGTTCTCCATCTGAAATGCTGAGTCAGTTTTTCACACACTTTGCAAAAGGCTCCACCTTTGTTTCATGTGTCACATGATATTTTTTCTAAACGTCAGTCATTTTATTGGTGTGTGAATGGGTGTGTGGCATTCAGGAGCAACATGAACTGATTTCACCCACCAACATGCAAGTTTCAGATGGGAAATCTCATAAAACCTCTTGAGATCCAATGTGAGTTCAAAGTAAACAAACATGGTGGACTGGGAAGAAGCAATGGCGATAGTTTCCAACATCTATTGGACTTTCTGGTTGCAGTTGTTTGGTCTTCTGTGTATCTTTTATTCCTTTCCCTGTTTCCATCCCGATAAGTGAGGCGTCCTTACGGTTTTTGGAAAGGAGGAAATCGGGGTGAAAGTCATCAAGAATCTCCGACAGTAAATCTTGTGTGAACTAGCCATTAGGCTCGCAGAGTTTTAGACATGACTTTGGGTTCTTGTGTTACCTCCTGGATGAGTCATGGATAAACTTTTAGGATAATTTTGGTCGGCCGACTGCTTTTGGAAGGTTCTCCCCGCTGTTCATTGTTTCATCATTTGTTCAAATTGGCTCTGATTTTGTTTAACTGGAGTCCTAAACCCTTATAGTCCTAAACCCTAAACCCTTAGAAATGGCGTTGAGATTCATCGGATGAATCTCAATGACTTTGTTTCTCAGCTGTTCTTCGATTTCTGTGAATCAGAACACAATGTGTTAGCTTTAGTGATCTGATCTGATTTGGATTTCTGTGTGAACCTTCTAACAGGACACCTATTGCCATGCTCTTCACAAATACGACCTTTGTGTAAAAACATTGAGAAGAAGGCATTGTTGAAAGAAAGAGATAAAAAAAATCTACTTTAATGGTTATCACTAGTGGTTGTAAATGGAGCAGCGTGTTATTCTGAAAGCATCGACTCTGGGGGACAAGTACACCAAGCAGACTGTCAGTCAGATTGTGGGATTTATCTGTCTGTGCTCTGATGCCATTGTGTTTACTTCAATCTTCTGGTACAATAATTGTACCTTTTTGCATTTTCACCAATGGAGAGAGGTTAAATAAGGTGCGTTTCAAAGAATCTCTCTTCAGTGTTGAATAATCCAGTTCAGGTTTGATCAGTCTACAGGTTTTAGATTTGGAACTCACTTGAGTTCAAGTTTGTTGAAGATACAAACAATAAAATAGCCCTTGAAGCTTGATGAATGTAAATGCCCCCCCTGACAGACTGATACCCTGGGTGGTGAGCCATATCACCCATCTCAATACCACCATCGAGTGCATCAGTAAAGAGAGCAAGATGTCCATGCAGGAATCATCCGTATGAGCAACGTCTTTTTGCATTCACCATTGTTTAATCTCCACCCTAATTTATTAAAATGCCACACAGACAAAAACCTTCAGATAACAAAGCAAACCCCCCTCTAGCTGGTCTGATATGTACTTAGTGTTTTTCCCATCCCTCTGTTCTGCTCACCATACCTTTTTGATGTTCTGCACATTTTGTTTTCTAACAGGAGCTTCCCAGAAACTCTTTTAATTTTTTTTCTTTGAACCAATCCAGCAGCATCAGTACTGGGCCGCCTGCCTATATAATTAAAAACAGGTTTGAACTTGTTTGCCTGCTTTGCATGCTGTGGCTGTTCACCTAAAACTTGAGCATAGCAGACAAAAATTTCCTTTGTGACAAAAATTTCCGTTGTGCTGAGAAATTTGATGCCGCCGATTCTCCTGTCACTTGTCATCAAACCACAGCAGGTACAAAGAGCCCAAAGTTTGTTTGACCAGCTGCCATCAAACCTTAGAAACTCCAAACATCAGGTTGGCTGCTAGTCTCCAAATCTTTCTTTCCATGGAGAATTGATCTCAACTTTATCTTGACTTTAATATTTAAATTAAAAACTATTTACATTATGAAATTGATGCAATTCAAATTTTGCACTTCAGCAGGGTTTGTGTTATACGTTCTAATTTCAATGAAGTACATTCATTTTTCCTGATATTTGTTGTGTTTTTGAAGCGGCTGAAATTCTACACATTCCATTCTGGGGCAGTCTGCACGGGACATTTCTCACGTAAACATCTTCAATGGCCGTTACAGTGCGCTTGTCACTTCTCCGACAGCCGCACAGTGACATTTCTTAACTATTTATTTTTTTTGTCTCCATGCAGATGAGACGTTTTTAGTTTGCAGGAAGGTTTTTGTTTGTTCGTTTCGTAGACATGCACACAGAGAAAGCTGGAGACAGAGCAGCTAGATTCTGTTTTACAGATAACAGTGGACCGACGGTATTCATGGGGGGGGGGGGGCATGGACCACAAGTAGCTAAAATCCTAAAGTGTTTTTAGCCCCCCCTCTAAAAACACTTATAAGTGTTTTTAGATAATAATCTAAAAACATAATAATTTAATAATTCAAGCACCAAATGTACCTTAATATGTATCAGTAAGCACAGTCGAAACTGTCTTAGCACTACCGCAGAAGCTAGCATCTTCCTTATCTCTACCATTGACAGTACGAAAAAACAAGTGGTGGTCATTGTCTGGCTGTCAGTGCCAGCCAATAGCTGGTCAAATATCACTGTATTAGTGACTTTAGTATATAAGAACACATTAACTTTATTTTTAAAGTGAATCTATTTATACTGTGCAAACTTCTGATTTAAATCATTTTTTTGTGAAGAGTTAATAATACCAACACCAGTTTCATTTTTAATGCACTTCATTAATCAACTGATTAAAATGTCAAGGCTACTGTTGTTATAATCAAAGGGAATATTTCGTCACCTTCCTAAAATAACGGCCTAAATCAATTTCCCCCCCCCACCCCCTCCTAAAAAAAGATTGGCAAAAAATGACATAGACCATTATTTTAGGAAGGTGATGAGTTTTAGTCTATTTTTCAATGATTAAAAGTAGTTAGGATTGCTTGATTCACACTAACTAATAAAGTATTACAAGTATTTGACAAAGCCGTGATGAGTAAAATGTACAGCTTTTCCATTATTGCTTCATCTTTGTTAAACTCTGGTAGAGTGCAATGTGTGCATGTGTGTGCGTGTGTGTGTGCGTGTGTGTGTGTGTGTGTATGTGTGGTGTTTTGTGTTTGATTATAATTGTGTACAAACCCTGATGAACATAATTTACAAATACTTGAATGACCAGTTACTTCAAGTATTTGAGTTTTGGATTTGTTTACTTTTCGTTCTAGTTTATTCCTTCTGTTAGTTTAGTTTCTCATTTTAGATCTTCAGTTTATTTTATTAGATATTGTAGTTATTTTTGTCACTATTTATGTTCTACTTGGTTCTTTTGTCATCTCTACTCCATCCTCTGTATATCTACCTCTTAGACTCTTGACCAAAAGGCTTTAAAGAAGGTGTACTTCATTTAGCTACAACATCGTATGTGATGTTATTTACCTTAACTTGTAACCTTAGACATGTTTCCCTAGCCCACCTCTCTTTACTCCAACTTGCTCAGTTGCCTGTGACACTTAGGAAGTAAAATATTACACAGATAAGCCACTTAAGGCATAAAAGGCAGTGTTTGTAATACTTTAAGCTTCAGTGTCCGGCAGTTTCACAGCTTCTCTCAAGTAACTGTTTCTGTCCACCCTCGGTGGCAGCCATAATTCATCCAATAAGTAGCTGTAACTGCTACATTAGCCGCGCACACTTCGAAATGACTCGCCTCAGTCTCAAATCAGCATGCAGCGAGAGAGAGAGAGAGAGAAAGAGAGAGAGACAGAGAGAGAGAGAGAGGGAGATACAGTTTGTGGAAGAAGTTGTTGTGTGGCTGTAATAGGTTCAGGTCTTCTTGGCACTTGGCTGTATTATTTCATGCTTGTCTTGGGATCTCGAGAAGACGCCGACTGTTAGATTGATGGGCTAAAAGAGTGAGCCATCTCTTAGATGCTAATTTAGCACATGACTGACAGGATTGTTTACTTATCCCTCAGAATTTGAAGCATCGTCAAGGCAAGAGTTGAGGTTGGCTGAGGACGGTTAAGTGTGTTTGCCTTCTCCTAGTCTCTCGTCCAAGCACTTTCAAACCTGCAGAAACTCGCACCAATTAGGCAGTGCGGTGAAGTTTCTCAGACGGTGAACGCTCCCTCGAGCTCCGACTCACCGCTGAATCCACGACACGTGCATGACTTTATTCATTTGTGTGGGGGATTTTGTGATTATAGAAGTGGGGAAGTAAAAAAAATGAATAAATAAAAAATCACTATGACCTGTTAAAAGTTGCTCTTGTTGCAGCAGTTCTAGAAGGGTTTGGGATTCATTACGTTTGTGTTTTAAATACATCTGTTTTTCAACACAACCTACGTAAATGTACTAGCAGTATTATGTAAGATGAACTTTTGAGCATTACATAATGTTATGATGCAGTTCCCTCATCAAAAACACACCTGGAATGTTGCTTTGATTCTTTCACACATGTTTGATCCTTTTATTGCTCTTGGTAACCATTCAGCTGTGCCAAACACCTGGGTGGACCTAGCCCCGCCTTCGATGGTGAAGCTCCTCCTGTGAGCTGCCGTCTACGAGCTCCTGACTCACAGAGCGGCTCTCCCACACTCAGCTCCTTCACACGGGCCAACAGCAATTAGCAAAAACCTGCTGGAGCTATTCATCAGGTGCATTGCAAGCTACTTCTCGGCGCAACGCTGGTTATAATGTCGCTAAAGGGTGAATAGAAGAGTGGGGTTAAGATAACTTCCTGAAGGCAGAGTTTCAGAAAGAGCAGGAGCTTCTTAAGAGACAGAGGCCCCAGTTCAAAGCATTGAATCATGAAGTACTTTTTCTTTTAATTCCTATTGCTTGATTGTACTATAAAATGGTACATGATACTGCCCCTTTATATAACTTCATATTGTCATCTGCTCATCATCAAGCCCACTGGAAAAATGGTACTCTCTATTGTTTTGATTCATTTCAGAAACCTAAATTATTTGCTTAGATCATCCAGTAATTTAACCTTCACAGTTGGGGTGGAGAAAACAGATTATTGTGCTGAAAACTTTCTCTCTCATCATCAATTTGACACTGTAAGAATCAATGCAGTAGCTCACCTGCTATGCATGAATGGAGATTTTTCTATGCCTCTTAAAACTTTTGGACTTAAAGTCAAATTGTGTTCACCATGCAAGAAAGTGAGTTTACTGATTTGTTTCCAGAGGCTGATGTAAAACATTGTGCTTGTGCTGACAATGCTGAGGAAAGAACCCACAATAAGCTAAATCTAAATCTTATAAGCTAACTCTTATATTTTCTGCAAAACATCGAGATGTACACATGTTCACACACAGAGGTTGTTCATCAGTTAAGGTAAATGTATTTTGTTGACAGTAAGACCACACCTCAAAGGGTTTTTGATACTTTTTTGAAGTGGACTCATAGCCATAATATAAGCCCTAAAATGTTCAGAAACCAGGTCTGAACTGTAGCTAAATTAGCAGACAGTCGGACTGAAACATCTGCACAAAGTCGAGAGAAATGCAGTTCCAGATCACTGACCAATGTCCAAGAGACATTCCAGGCTTCAGCCAGAAATAGTGTTTCAGGAGACTTATATTGGAAATAAATAAATAAATAAATAAATAAATAAATAAATAAATAAATAAATAAATAAATAAATAAATAAATAAATAAGCAAAAGTTTTATTTGATCATTTTGGCAATCGTTATGAAACATGTTGATGACATATTTAAAAGCTGAGGAGGTTTTATCAATTTTGATCGATTTTATCGATAGGTTTGTTTTTACAGAAGTCATCAGACATCTCTTTGGGAGCGGAGATGTCGAGAAGTAAGTTGTCGCAGTCAATCCAACCCACTATAGTGTCATCCGTAAATTTTAAACATCTGATTTATTTGCCAATACAAACTCAATCATTTGTACAATAGAAAAACATGGAGTACCCAACGCTGCTGGACATTGGTCTAGACTCTAGGCCGAAGGTTCTGGTCAAAAATCCAGTTGCACATTGACTTCTTCCCGCCCATTCCATTGACTTTGGGAATAATGTTAAAAGCAGAAGAAAAGTCACACAGACAAAAATGTGTGCATGTAAGCTTTCCTTGTACAGTGGGAGGATGTTATGAAGGCAAAGTGAAACAGTACCCTCAACACACCTGTTTTTCCTGTTCCCTAAATGAAAGGGATTCAGTGACATGGTAGACAGATAGTTGGCAACCTCTTACTTGAAAGCTTTTGTAACGTTAAAACTGGAACTTCATGTTGGATGTTACCAAATCAAAATTTAGAAAATAGAGAAGCAGCACATGTGGATGGGTCTCTGTCACCTGCTTTGGTTTGCATTGAGAGTCTGCTCAAAAAGACATGCATCTCCAAGCATAATATGCACAGCAGACTTTCCAGTCATAGCAGATCAGGATTGGTTTTAAAAAAATTCGAAGCATTAGAGGCAGGCGGATTGATCCAAAATATCAATAATAATGAGGTGTCAGTTTCGGATCAATACTAGCATGGTAAAATCCGTACTTTAGTTTCAGATTCCCTCTAGTGGAGAGTTATCCTTTCTTCATAGGTTCTTGAGGTTGAAGAAAGGTCAGTGAGTTGAATTCATGAGTTCCATTTATTAATACCAAAATGCAGCTGGTCCATTGTTTAAGCTGTCCTTATGGGCCAGGAGAGCAAAATGGCATCAAACAATAGTTTGTAATTCCGTTTGTTAGTCTCTATCTAAGCTAAACCTTAAAGAAAGTGTTCCCATGTCACTTCCTTTAGCCTTAGCTTTGTGCACATGTGCTCTATGTGAGTGCATGTATGTATAAACAAGCATGCAAATAGCTAAAAGAGATAGAGAAAAACACAGAATTGTTTATTCTCAATGCTCATGAAATTTAGTTTCATTTTCGTATTGTAGTTTCTCAACTCTCAAAACAAGATTTTTGTTTCAATTTTCACTCAAATTGTGATTTTTGATTTTGCTTTTTTCTTTTTATTAAAGTATTTTGTAGACACCTATAACGTTTGTCCAAATTCTGTAATAGCTTTGAAGAAACTAATTCAGAGGAAACCCCACAAAAACACCTAAAGTGTCAAAGGAGTGACGATATATCAAACTTAAATAAAAAGTGTTGGTATCGGCGATACAGGCCCTATTTACTCGGTATTGGTTATGCCGTATCGCACACCTACTGAACAGACTGAACTGTGGTTCATTTAAAAAAATGTAATGAAAAAATAACAGAAATGTGAAATAAAATAATTAAATAAACAGAAAACATGAAAAACTGTCTCCTTGTTTTAAGATCACCAGCTGATTTACACATGCCAAGAGAACCGCTGCGACAGTCGTCGAAATTCACCCAGACACGCCGCCACCACTTCATCATCAGGCAGACACAGCCACACCTGCCGTGGAAGGTTGATGGGAAATTATATCCCACCCAGACCACATGATAACAGAATCATTTCACACTCCACCGATCCTCCGCACGGCTCTCTTCGAGTGCCAGCGCGTGCGTCCGTTATCGTGGAGGCAGACGCTACGCGGGCGCGCGCGCGCGCGCGTGTCGTGTGCCTGGAGAGACTGCGCTCCTCACAAAATTTCCATTTGTATGATCCCTGGGGCCACGCTGCCAGAGAGCGACAGCAGAAAGACAAGCTACGTCCCCTTAGGACATCGACGATGTACAAGCCGTGTACTCCCGCGAAGGAGCGCCCGCTGAACATACCTTCCCTGCTTTGGTTTCACTATCAAAGACCTGCTTCTAAAAGAAACACATCACCCTCTTGTAATCACGTCCTATGCGGTGCATGTAAGTACGACGCATTCAGGGCCCATGTTTCCCCGTGTTTGGGAAGCATCTGTGCAGGTCCGTCAGTGTGACGCGGTGTATGACGGACCACATCCTCATGGCTCACAACCTCCGGCAGGAGAAAGGCTAATAATAAATGCAAATTACAATCAGAGGAGCACGCCGGAGCTGAAGAGGATAATTGCTCCATTATGGTGCTGCATGCAGGTGGATGTGCACATCTTGTATAATGGAGAGGGGAAAAAAAGACAGAGAGAGAGAAAGAGAGGGAAAAATGGGTGTTTAAAATCCCAAAAGGTGACGTCACAATCAGACTACATAACGGATGGATAACTGAGACTAAATATTGATTCACTTGTTGGAAATATTCCCCTTTTCCAGGAGGGAGGGACATGCAAGGCCTGTCACTGGTGATATAACCATGACTCACGAATTAGCACAAAGAAAGACCCAGATCCCGGACCGCTGCTGATTGTGACCGGTGCACAAAGAACACCGAAACCAATACATGTTTACACCAAGTATACTGTGTGTGTGCTTGACAAGGCAATGCTGGATGTATTCTCTTTTTCTTCCAGGAAATGATCGCTGTGATCTGGTGTGGATGTCAGGTACAGCAGCTCACAACATTGTGAAAAACATTGTAATCACAAAAACAAATGCAAACAAAATGAGTCAGAGTTAGTAACTAGTGGCATTTACTTGATTAACTTTTTGGAAAATGTGTACTTTAGGATATTCAGTTGAAGGAAATGATCTTCTTTTGGTTTTGTCATTGTTCCAATGCTATGCTAAGCTTAACTCCTAAGCTTCCACTTCAGTCTCGTCACTCAAACAATGTTATCCAATATATTTAACATTAACATAATCCGCTATAGTTTTCGTATAAACATGACAGTGGCAGTTTTGGACGCGTAGCGCTGACAGATAGACATAACTATCTATCTATGCTGCGGTAGGAAAATCTGACGAAGTAGCACAGATAGTCAGAACACTGGTCCTTATCTTTCAAACAGGAGTTTTTCTGTAAATCTAGGACATCATCACTCCTCTGTGTCTCCTCTGAACTTCCCTGGGTTTCCCTGGGGTCGATTTTAGTGCCTGTTCTGTTTGCCTTGTATCTGCTGCCTCTGGGTTGTATTTTTAAAAAGCACAAAGTCTCTTTTCATCTTTGCAGACGACATTCAAATCTATCTACCTATAACTACAAATGGCAGCCGGTCTGCTGTACGGATGTTACAGGATTGTCTTCGGACGTACAGTCATAGTTAAGAGCAAATCTTCTGAACCTAAATAAGGAAAAAACTGAGATTTTAGTGTTTGGTCAATGCGATGCCCTGCTTGGACACGACAGCGTGGTTCGTCCCCTGTCTTCCTTTTGTCGTCCGTTCGTGAAAAATCTGGGTGTGACTGTTGATCCTATGTTTAAATTTGATAAACAGATTAGCATTGTTGTCAAAGCCAGTTTCTTCCAGCTGAGGACTCTTGCTAAGATCAAATGTTATCTTCCTCTAAAAAAAATTCTGGATTCTCTCTACATACTGTGAATAACTTCACTGAATGAAGAACAAACTTGTTCTAACCGAAGATTCAGACACACTTGAAGTTTTCGTTAAAGTTTGGTGAGTTTTATATTGACAGAAACGGATTGGGAAAAACGTTTCATTTGCCTTATTTTGTTATTTTGTGAACTAACAAAATAAGGCAAATGAAACAAAATAAGTGAACTATATTACATCATTTTCATACTTAAAAATGTTATTTTTAAATATGAAACTATTGGTGTTTTGATTAGTCGAGTAGTTAATTCAAAGTCAATTCATCCAACTACCTGTTTCTTTGCATTCTCCCCTCATAAATTCTTCACGTTTTTTATAACAGTTTGCTTTCATTTTGTGTTCCTTGAATCACTAATCTTGTCTTTCTACATCTGGCCATCCTGCCCTATTATCCGTTAAATAAAATTTTTTCCATAGATGTTGTCTTTCGCTCTTTGGTTTTTCGCTCTCCGCGTCCATTCTCCTCCTTTCTGACGTCGGGGTCGGTCCCTAAACGACACATCCGTTTATGGCTCCAGTAAATCACCCCCTTGTTTGTGTCACTTGTTATGTGAGCCAAAGGCTTTTAAGAGCTGATATTTATATTATTACAGATGCTTTACTTTTAATAAGAAATCTATTTGCGAGGACGACTCCAGCCTCTGGGTGTTTCTCAGTGTGTATGTCATCATTATCTCAGGACTTCCTGAATGCCGCTTTGACTTGCTGTTTCCATTTCCCTGCCGCCCAAATCGCCGATAGAGTCGGCCCATCTGTCTCTCTTTTGGCCCCATTCATCATCCCTCACTGATCATCTCCGTGTTTCTTCATTTTCTCTCCTCTCTCAATCTTTGTCTCTCCTTCTCACACATCACCCATCTCTCTGGGAAGCTGCTTTCCCTCCTTTTCCTTCCGCTCTCCATCCATCTGCCTCACTCTCAGCCTTCCTCTGGCTTTATTTTCGGCCCCTCATCTCCAGCCTGTTACCCCCCTACTCCTCCCCGGCCTGCCACCCTCCAAAGCAAAAGATGTTTCAGTGGATGAGCCCATCATGTGTGCAGTCAGCCAGCTCTCAGCTTTGCAGAGCAGAGGAGGGAGGAGGGGGGAAATAGGATCGTTATTTGAAATACGGGACTTTTCTTTACGTTTGCAACTTTTCCTCGCTCCAGATGATCACTTTGATTTGAGGAGAAGTCTCAAATTAAACTGGATAAAATGCAGCTTTTCACGAGACGCTCTCAAGTTGAACCTGTAGCAGCTTTAAAAAGGACGAAATTTAAAGGCTATTAACCTCGAAGAACATACGTGGTCACAATATCCGATAGGGTGGACGCTTCATTAAGCAGGCCTAATGTTAGCGTTACATAAATGTGTGCTTTATGAAGCGTCCGCCACGCTGTGCCACCTGTGCACGCTGCAGCGATCCCAACCTTACCAGCTCTACACTTTGAAAAGTGCAGAACTGAAAATATACACATATATTCAAGTCTGTGTAAATACTGTCCTACTTTTACTAAGCATGTTTAATTATCCTTAAAGGGTTTTTTTAATCAAAAAACTAATTCAGTTCACACTCAGGACCTTGTTGCTATAAGGCAACAGCAGCACTTAAAAAACTGTTTTTATAAAAAATAGTCTTGGTTTATTTGTGGTTAACATATTTGTTTTTCTATTCTTTTTAAATGGGGAGCTGGATAGATATTTGTTGAAATTCCCAGGCAGAGGACATTGGAACCTGGCAGACAGGGTTTAAAGTCAGCTGAATCCAACACAAAGACAAAACTGAAAAAAACAAAAAAAGCAAGAATGATTAATATGACAGAAGGTGATAGAGTCGAAATATTTGTGGGAAAATGTATTCAAGAAAGGTGGTGCTCTACAAGTTAGGGTTGGTGTCGCATTAAACCCCAAAATCCTCACATTGTAGAGCAGATTGCAAAACGATTTGTACTGTCCTTGGTGTAACCATGACAACCGTTTCAGTGGGCCAAGTAATCATGTTAGGTATCTTCCATTTTATCAGTTTACCAGCCTTAATCCGGAATTCTGTTCAATTCTCATCTCCCTTCATGGCTCTGTCTAGATTTTCTCCCATTTACTTGGATTCCCTCTGGTAGATTTTTGAACCCGGGCCAATCAGCAAACAGAAAGAGAAGTCGTGAACGACGATGTCAATTTTCTATGCTTTTTTTTAGAATTGTAGTCGCTCAGTCCATGTCGGCAACTCTTTCAAATACTGACTCAACATTAACAGTCGCCCTGCTTGGCTCCGCACTTCTCTCTTCGCAGTGGAGGACAGTTGTTTACAGTGGAGGCAATTTTCTGTTAGCAGTTGGGTAAAATTTAAGACTTCAACAAAGTCCACACCTCCAGGAAACAAGCATGGAGGGAAACTTGTATGCAGTGCAACCAGGAAAGTATAGTAAAAAACAAAATCTCTTTTTGTTTTTTACTTCAAACTTTAGTGATACAGCTACTGGTCTATTTAAATAGGTTTTGAAAACATCCTTATATGTTGACTGGTTAACTATGCATTATTGGTGTGTTTCCCACTGAAGGTGGAAATTTGTTAGCTCCCTCCTTTTCTGACTGCATTGTCAAATATTTGAACAGCTGTAAAAAATGTAGGCTAGACACAGCTTGATCTCACTGTCTGTGATGAAGCAACAAATAGGAAGGACAAGATTGATGACTCTGGAGGAAAAGGAACTGTTTGCCTAAGTGGAAGAAGCCAAAAGCCTGATTTTTTTTCCCCTTTTACTCAAGGAACTATAGGTTGTAGCAAAGCACTTTAACAGTCTTGAGGGCAGAACTAGAGGTCTTAAATTACATAGTGAATTATGTGACATTTCAAAAATGTTTTTGTTCATGTCCAGTCTTATCCCACACGTGTTTCTGTTTCTGTTGCATCGTTAGTATGAGAAAAATGCAACCCCACTGAACTCTTTGTACCTGGAGGGACTATCTTGTAGTGGTATGTCTATGCTTGTCAAATTCTCAATTTAAACAAATATGTGAAGTTTCTGCACTTTGTCCATCAGCTTAGGGTCTTGCTATATAGGAGGAAACACAAACAGGAATGTCATTACAACAGGAAAAAGGGGATAGAACTTTGCGTACAAAATACTTGCAAAATGCTTAGTCGTTCTTTATAGTGACAGTATCACTATACTTGTATCACATGGACAACACTGATTCATTTCAAAGCAACTTTTACGTTCTCATGTTAAAACCAGGAAGGTAAAAGCACATCGCCCCACTTCTAAAGCCCTTACACTCATTAAATCATCAAACTAAGTTGCTGCCTCACCTCTCTGCTTTCGGGTCCGAACCTACAACCACGACAAATCAGACAGTTTGGCATTTTTAGTTTCCCTCCTGTTTTCAACCGTAGATTGTTGGTCCGCTTTTCGGCAAGATTATTATTATTATTTTTTAAATTAACTCCCTTGTAACCAACTACCTTCGAAACATGAAAATAAAGTTTATCCTTCTCTCTATTAGAACGGTGGGAACAACCGTACAGGACTCAGACTTTAGGTATATTTTGAAGCCGGATCGACAGAAGTAAACGGGCTGCATTTAGTTCCTGTCACGTAATGCTACTGAATTTGCTAATGAATTTGATAACGCCATTTGACAACATTTAGTCTGATATTTTTTTTACCGTGTAAAGCACTGTGAACTGCTATAATGTGCTGTACAAAATAAACTTGAGTTGACTTTGCGACTTTACTCCCTCCGTTCGTCCGTCCTCTTTCTCTCTGCTCCCCCCACCGCCCGACCGTTCGGCGGCTCCAAACCGAGGCCGTGTGACCGTCAGGCCAACCTTCAAGCGTCACGAAGGAGAGAGGCAGTCCAGCGCCGAGGAAACGGGACAGATTATAAAGATTTATTCCCCGCAGGCGCTCCGGTGGCACCGGTATGATTATGATGCCATAATACAAGGCGCCATAAAGAAAATACTGTCAGCTAAATGAAGAGCGGAGCGCTGAAATGTGTTCACTGTGGCGTAATCAATCACCGCTGTCAGCCGCGCGGCCCTCCATCAAAAAGAGCCGTCACTGTCAGACGCTCCTTACGTTTCTGGGTGTTTTTTTTTTTTCTCCCTCATCAGTGAGCATGTGGTGACTGGGAATCTGGGTCATTTCACTTCCTTTCTCAGGTGGCCACGAGTCTCCCACTTACATTATTGTGTCCACCCTGATAAGAGGTGAGTACATGCCGACTGAGATCACACACACACACACGCACGCACGCACGCACGCACGCACGCACGCGCACACACACATAGGTCCCCCTCTCTGATATTTCACAAGGAGGAAGAAAGGGATTCATGAATCATCCTGATAGAAGCAGAATGGAGAGAGACATCCCTCCGTTATCTCCACTCACACACACACACACATACTGTAGGAGATTTATGGTACAAGGCTTTAATGGCGCCCTCACACACCTTTTTCTCTCTGTGTGCCTCTCCCCTGTGTCACATAGTCACACAAACACACACCGATCAGTCATTAACCTCCTCCCTCTCCACCTTTCTCTTCTCCTCCTCTCCTCCATCTTTCCCTCTATCTGCTGTCCATCTCAGCTCTTCCCTAAAGCAGTTCTCATTTCTCTCCCCATCCTTCTGTCTCCTCCACTCTTTCCCTCAATCCAAGACAGCTCATAACTTCTGTTTTTTTTGTGGTTTTTTTTGGTTCACTGGTGGCTTTAATTGAAAGTGGAGTAAAAATAAAGATGTCAAAGTCCCCCGCTCAGCTCGGAGAGCTAAACGTTTCCCATATATCATTTTTAAGAATGGAGATGAGTCCAGGTGTTGTTGGGTTGAAAACTTCTTACTTGTGCTGTGTGTGTGCGTGTATGTGTGTGTGTTTTTAACAGGTAAATGCTGGAAATATACAGCTTACTGTCAGCCATCGAACAGACCATAATAGGAGCGGTGTTTAAGCCTTAAACACAGACCATTTACCCCTGTGATTTATAGAAAAGGGGGCCGCTGCCAAACAAGGTAAGGTTGATCCCCTGTTTAGCCACTGTGAAAGGCATTGTTCGTATTATTCTCTCTACTGGTTAAACATGTGGCCCTGTGCTGTCTACTCTCAAACTTAAACTCATCTCTATACATACTGTACCTTGAAAAAGTGTTCATACTCCTTTAACTTTTTTCACTTTTTATGCATTTTGCTAGTATTCAACACAATTTTGTGCAGAACTCTGAAGGGAAAGTAAATATAGTTTTCATTTTCTTAATCAAATA
This sequence comes from Poecilia mexicana, assembly GCF_051168715.1. Taxonomy (NCBI): domain Eukaryota; kingdom Metazoa; phylum Chordata; class Actinopteri; order Cyprinodontiformes; family Poeciliidae; genus Poecilia; species Poecilia mexicana. The sequence goes on along the minus strand of NW_028263386.1, from coordinate 23,807,350 downwards.
AAGTTGTATTCATCTCAATTTGCTCCAACACATTAAAGGGGCGGTATTATTTACTTTCCAGCTACATTGTGCTATTTTATAGCATAATCTGTCACCTTAAGTTTTTATAAAACTGCTGTAAATATCAAACATGACTTTAAAGAAATTTGACTTTGCAGTTTGCTGCCTTGAAATTGGGCCTCTGTCGCTTTAAGAAGCTCCTGCTCTGTCTGAAACTCCGCCTTCTGAAAGTCATCACAACAGCATTGCTCTATTAAGTTTTTACCAGTTTTTATGAAGTTTTCATCACAAAGTTTTTACCAGCGTTTCATGGAGAAGTAGTTCGTATGATGAGGTCAGCAGACACGCAGTTCCACCATATGTTTACTAATTGCCGCTGCTGCTAGTCTGAAGGAGCTGAGTGGAGAAGTCATGGGTGTCGTGTTTGGCTTGGACACTGCAGCACCAAGAAGGAGGTCAGTGAAAAAGCCAGCGCTTGGTGAGAGCAAAAGTTTCTAAAAACAAAATGTCTGCCACAGGAGATTAAAGGATTCCCCAAACATGCAAGAAAGAATCAAAGCCACACTCCAGGTGTGTTTTGAGTGAGGGAATAACTAAATAACTGTCTGGGTCTTGTTTTTATTGTTTTGTGTTCCTTCCCATTATTTGATGAGATCAATATTGTTTCTGTTTTACTTTACCCCTTATATCCTGTTACTTCCCTGATGTTCTTGGTTCCTGTGATTGTTTTGTTCTCCTCTGGCTCCCTGTGTTCCCTGTGATTTTTCTGCTTTTTGTTATTCAGATTTTTTTTAGTAAAGCTTCAAAACTACTCACCATCTCTACCTCGCTCCATTTGGGTCCTCTTCAAGCTACACATTATGATTATGTAACACGATGTAATGCTCAAACATAATACACCCCTTTAAAGAAATTCCAGTGTAGCCAACAGTCAAATGCTACCTTTGGTGGGGAGATGCTTAGAGCAGGGTTAGCTTGCAAAAATAAAAGATAAAAATACTTCAACCATCATCAAAATTTGGAAAGAGATTTCAGAACTATGAAGTATAACTATTGGAAAGCTAAAGTTGTTTTTGCAGATTGCCGTAAGGAGCCACAAGAAAACATGTTGCAAATGCATTGTGGTCGGATGAGACCCACAGTGACAAACATGCTAAATGCAATGTGGAGAAAATCGTATGTGGTGCATCAGCGTCAGAATGTCCCAGCTAAAGTCCAAACCTGAAGGAATTTAAGACTTATATTGAAAAGTGGTGTTCTCAGACTCTCTCCATTTCAATCTGTGTGAGCTTGAACAATTTGAGAAAATAAGAATGTAAAATAATAATAAAAAAAAACATGGAAAAATTTGAAGAAATGTAAACCTAAAAAACCTGTCGGTGTGACTTTCTCGAGTTCATTCTACAAAGTATCGATCAACAGGGAATAAACATAAACACAAATTTAAAAACCACGTGTCGATTTTCTTCTGATATCCTGCCATGTGCTGGTTTAACAGATAAAATCTCAACAAAATACCTTGAAGTTTGTTGGTGCTACACCACAAAATAAGTTCAAATTGTACGAATGTTTTTGCCAGTCACTTCATCTGCATGTATAGTTTACTTCTTAATGTGCTCAATAAAAAAAAAAAAAATAGCGGTTAAACTCAACAGCAGCAACCCAAGAACCTGTTTGATTCACTTTGAGCCAGTGTTTAACATACAGACTCAGATTAATCCACTACCTGCCAAGCTCTAAGCAGTAAACACACACACACACACACACATACACGCGCACCCACACACACACATATGTTCAGAGGTTGTGTGTACCAGAGCGTTTAACTGTTAAAGAGACTGATGCCCTATGGAGTCAGGGGAAACTGGGCTGTAAATGTTGTTCTTGTATCACCATGTTTGTTTCTCTCTCCCAAACATTTTCAAAACAACTATGCATGTTTACATCCTTTAATGTAAAAAAAATAGTTGTTTTCATGACGCTGTTCTTCTCTGCAGCATCTCTTGTCATCTTGGATCAAAAAGTCACTGCATGTTCTGTGATTTTTAAGGTTCGACCTTTCCTGAAAACTGAAATTGTGCCGTTTCAAAGTGGAAAACTGAAGTTTTTTTAAAGTTCATTTTGGCCTTGTAAACATGTCAACATTTTTAATCCTCATAATATTTCTCATTCAACAATTTCGAGGCGTTCTTATGGATGCATTATGAACCGAAATTACTGTGGCATCCTCTGAAGCAAAAGCTGATCTGCTCAAAATAGAAACGGGAATCAACACCTTCGGTTGCGGATTACATTAGCTGTGCTCTATATGCATTATAAGAAGCTTAAACAAAACAAAACAAAAAAAACATCCAAAAGTATACCAAGTCTTCACAAAAATTTTATATACTTCACTACAAGATTCTAAGCTAAATACATAAATGGAATTAAGTCAAATAGTAACATTATACTTTATAATCTTATGCAAGTTTTCGCCCCAGATATCTATTAAGCAGTAGATGTGTGAAGCAAAATGTTATTTTTTTCAAATATAAATAACATTCAGTCAGTCTCTCTTTAATATAATGTAATGTAATACAATATACAGTATAATCCCATCTGTTTCAATACGATACAAAGCAGTAACAGTAACATAAAGGAAAGAAAACAGTAAGATGTGACGTTGCAATTTCATCAACTGAAATTGTCAAAATGTGGATAATGATGGCACTAATAAAAACAACTGCTGTGCAGTGTAATTAAATGTTAATTTCATAGATATATCATAATCACTTATTTTGTTGAGTGTACTTAATAAAACAAAGGCGGTTCTCAGCGGTCCCTGTTAGCTTCTTCTTCGTCTTTCAATTGATGTTAATCTGCAACCATCCCAACACAGAGAAACAATTATTATTATTATTATTATTATTATTATTATTATTATTATTATTATTATTATTATTATTTTGCCTAGCGTTGCACTTTAATATCTAGCATTACGGACACCAATTTTGTTCTCTGGAATTATTTTTGTTGTTTATTTTTAGCTAGAAACGTCACTCATCATAGCGTCTTCCTTCTAGCTTTCACTTGAACCTCTCTTTTCGCATGCAGGACAGGTACGCACTCTCACACAATCACGCACACACACACACACAGACACACACACACACACACACACACACACACACACACACACACACACACACACACACACACACACACCCACACACACGCACACACACACACTCGCACATTTATAGTTTGCACACTCACATCAACACACCCTCGCGCCCTTCCAGAACAGCCCTATAATTTGCCAGATGCGGTGAATCACTGGTTACTATGGCAACTAGGAGGGAAAGACTATTTCGTTTTTTTCTTCTTCTTCTATTCTCAATTTTGGCAAACGGCGGTGCTGCACACTGACACACATGCCAGTGTCACGTGGTCGCGACTCCGAACGGAGGAATGAATCCGAACAGCAGCCAATGGAAGTTGACCTTCGATAATGGCGGCCGCGCTGATTGGCCACGAGCTGCCATCCTACAATTAAATGACAGGTGTTAATTTTCCAATACAGCAGGACTGTTGTGACTTTGCTGAATGGAAACACACCTACACACACACACACACAAACACACCCACACACACACACACACACACACACACACACACACACACACACGCACACACACATCCATCCACAGCATCATCATTATCATGATCATCATCATGCAAGGCATCACAAATATGAATGAGGAAAGCAAATTCAGAAGCAAGCTGGTTCAAACAAAAAAAAAAGAGCTGAATTGATGTTAATGTCCTCAGACAGGCTCAGTGAGTCACTACGTACTAATACAACACACACACGCACACACACGTCTTTCAAACTGGATGATGGATGCAAATTCCTTTTGATTATCCAGGAGTTAATGGATTTCCCAAAATGCCACTCTAAGATGCTTCCCGTTGTAATTACTCTTGCGCCATTTAAAAGGCACAACCTTTAAAATCCAAAATGAAAGTTGCTGCTTCTCAAAGAAAAGAAAAGAAAAAAAACCTCCAGTCATCACCTTCACCAAAATAGAAAAAATAAAAAAATTAAAACTGGGGGTTAGAGCTGGGCCAATCAGAGGCAAAGGATTATCCTCGCGCACACAACATAGGGCTCAAACACACACACACAAACACACACGCGCGCGCGCGCCTGCATATGGTCCGAGCTGATAAGAGGAATTTTCCTCCCCACAGGGAATCAAGAGAAGGGAAAAAAAACACAGTTAAGCACGACAAAAGGAGATGAGGAGAAAAGGGTTGGTGGGATGGGTGGGGGTGGAGTCGGAGACATTGGGTGGGTGACAACTGAAAGTTAAAGCGTCTACGTCAGTGGGGCCCCCACAATCAGTAACAGTGGAGCAGGTTAAAGAAAATGGCAGCTGATCCACGGACAGAATATTGAGATGCTGCCGCACAGTGAAACACTTCTGTCACACAAAAAAACATGGAGGAACTCTACACTGATAAAACGTCAAATAATTAGACTCACCTGTGTTGAGTTCCAGTAATCAACCTCCTAGGTTTTCAAGAGCCTCTTGGTTTAATCACTGCTTTGTCAGATCCCCCTGTTTCCTGCATGTTCCTCACAGGTTTCCTTCTCGCTGCTTATCAATTTTAGTCCCGTTTTATGTCCTAGTATCCCCCTGATTGTTGGTTTTGTTCCTCTTTGCCATGGGGGACAAGTTGGCTGAGTGAAATTCTCCTACAACAAAGTTCAAATTAAATATTTGTTTTGGATTTGGAATTGTTTATTTAAATGCTTGTTGAGCTGTTTTTGAGTTGTTTTACTCAGAAATGCTTAGGGAATTCCA